>NC_073307.1:47873718-47931299 GCF_027595985.1 Sorex araneus | reverse complement strand
CACGTGGCCCCTGAGTATCCGTCAGGGGTCGCACCTGGGTGCCACTGGGTGTGGTCCCCAGACACAAATAAGTCCATAAGTAAACTGCTGGAGCCGCGCTGTGCCACCACCGGAGCCCCTGGCTCTGACGGATTGGTGTGGTCAAGATCCCGCACGTTCCTACAGAGATCCCTGGCGGGCACAGCACCCGGGCCGCCCACACGGCCACTCTGGGTGCCTAATCTCTCTTACAGCACTCCACGGATGGCTGCCTGTGTCTCTCTAGGGAACAAATGCCTTTACCTTGTTGGGAGAGAAAAAGGGCCTTTCTCCCTCTCCTGGAGTACGCAGCCTCCTCCCGAGGACCCCGAGGACCCTCCCTCAGTAGAACCATCTCATCTCACGTGTTCAGAGAAAGTCCTCCAGCAGGCAGACTGGTGGGGAAGACGCTCGCCTGGCACACGACTCACCTGGGCTCAGTCCCCAGCACCTTATAGGGTCCCCTAGACCCTGCCAGGAGTCAGCCCTGAGCACCCACCGCAGGGGCCTGCCCCAACCCCACGGCGGAGAGAAGTTTCCAGGCAATGGCAATGCTACCCAAGACCAACCCTGAGAAGCACAGGCTTAACCGGGGGTGAAGCCAGGAGGGCTTTGGGGGGGGCTTTGGTCAGGAGAAGGGAGGCAGCCAGGGAGGGCACAGCCCTGCGCTGACGCCATCGCTGCCCTGCCCCCGGCCTGTGCCTGGGCACGCCGCTCTGTGCTGGGCTGCGGGTGCGGACTAGAGGTGCCGCGCTGCGCAACAGCCCAGCAAACCTCGCCCCGCCGCCCTCCGAGACCTGCCCAGACAGGCAATCCTGGGCCGGCCTGGAAGAGGAGACGCCACCCTCCAGTGGGCCGGGGGCCAGAGCCCCCACCGCGCAGCTCGGGAGCTGCTCCAGCCTCAAATCGCGTCCACCTCGTCTGGCCTGGACCACACCTCCCCCTCGCTCCCAGAGACGCACAGAACAAATCCGCTTCGGCCGGCCAGCGCGGCCCCTGGGAAACCAGCGGACCCCGGGTGGACCCCCGAGCCTGAATATTTGCACCAGGCTCGGAGCCACATCTGCTGAGGGGCGACGTGCCCGACTCCTGCCGCCATCCTGGCCGTGGACAGACAGCAACAGCACCAAGGGAGCAGGGGCTGAGCACCAGGGGATGCCTGCGGTGTCTCCTGAGGGAGGGAGCTGGGGCCCCCAGGTGCACGTACAGAGCTGAACACAGGCCCCAGGCCCTCCAGGCAGCCTGTGGCCCATTCTGAGCTCACCCCAGCTGCTGCCCCAACCAAGTCAGTGGGCCCGGGCCCCTTTCGCCCCCCAAGGCGCCACCGTCTCTGCAAAGCCGCAGCCGGCTGCAGCCCCAGGGCCCTCCCTCCTCTGGATGACTGGTCCAGAGGGCGTCTCGCGACCGAGCCTGCACGCAGCCAGCCCAGCCCACCTGGTGCCAAGGGTCGGGCCCCCTCCAGCCCCGACACCGCACACACAGGAGGAGAGGAGAGGACAGACAGGTATGGCAGAGAAGACGCCCTGACGGCTTCCGGGAGACCAGCAGCTCCACACGCCCGCGCCAGCTGCCCTGACTCCTAGGAGAGTTTCACCATCAGGACAAGTCCTGCGAACTCAATTTTTTTTTTCTTTTTGGGTCACACCCGGCGATGCACAGGGGTTACTCCTGGAGGTGCTTGGTGCGCGGGGGACCCTATGGGATGCTGGGTGGGAATCGAACCCGGGTCGGCTGCGTGCAAGGCAAATGCCCTATCCTACCGCTGGTGCTCTCATGCTATCGCTCCAGCCCCTATTTGTTTGTTTGTTTGTTTGTTTGTTTGTTTGTTTTTGGTCTTTCGACTCCAAAAGGACAGGGCACTCCTAGGCCTGAACACCAGAAACGACTTCGAGCAGCTCCGACTCAGCATCCTTGGATGGTGGGCCGGGCAGATCCGCCCACCACCCGAGCAGAAGGAAACTATTACTACCCTCATGCAGCTGTCGGGAAACACGTGCCCGGCGGCGTCCACTGGCTCTCTCCATCCCACAGCTCACCCCAGCGGGGCAGGGCTGTGGACCAGGACCCCTGCCCTCGATGCGCCCAGAACCCTTCCTCCAGAGCCCGCAGTCAGAAATGAGGCCTCTGCCGGGTGGGGAGCAAGCAGGGCAGGGCAGTCGGGGTGGGGGGGGGGACAAGATTAGGGAGGGGACGGGGTCCTGCTGCTGAGGGAGGGGCAGAGACAGGGAACAGCTGGGTGCAAACTCTTCCCTCTCTTGTCGAGTCTCAGTTCGGGGCTGCTCTGAGCTGCCATGGTGACAGATGGCTTGGGCCCACCCAGGAGCCAAGATATCCATGTCCACCCTGCCCGATGAACAGATCTCATTGGGCTACACTAGCACTCGACCGGGACAAATGGAGACGCTACTGGCGCCTGCTCGAGCAACTCGAAGGTCAACGGAAAAACAAGTGATACAAGTGATACCCTGCCCACTGATCTCCAAACCTCTACGTGGGAGCCAGGGGGCAGGCTAGCTAAAGCAGCCCGAGACCAGGAGACCCTCTTTTCGCCTCTCCTTTGGGGGCGGGGATGGCCCTGCCCCTAACCCACTTACCCACCCCGCCCACTCCTCCTTCTGGAGCCGGTTCTTCTTTTCCTTCCGGAGGCAGCCTGACTCATGGCTCGGCCTCACCCTCCCCTCGGAGGAAAGACAGTGAACCCGTTTCTCAGACTTGGAAGAGAAAACTGAAGGTTCCCATCCCGGGAAAAATTTCCCCAATGCCAGGCCCTGGAGGCTGATCCCGAGGGAACCCTAAGGCTCAGCAGAACTGAAGATACTGCACCAGGCTAGGATTCTCACGGCTGGGGTGCAGGGAGGGGCAGCCCCTGGAAGTGCTCGAGGAAAGCATGTCGGGGCAGGGGTGGGGTCCCAGCAGCTGGAATGCTGAGATTCTCAGGAGAATGGAGGAAGAGGCCGCGCGCGCCCCGGGCACCTCTTGGCCCGCACCCTCGCTCAGCAGCATCTTCGTGTGCCCACAGCCAGGGGCTCCACCTGACCGGGCAGAGCTATGCCTTGCTCACAGACAGCTCTGCGGGGGCCACCTACACCACGTGACATGACCCTCCCCCCCATCAGGCTCCCTGAGCCTCACAGGGCAGCTCTCTGTGGACAGAGGCCCCCCAACTCTCACTGTGAGCTGGACTCCGCCAGACCAGGGCAAATGACCCCTGAGCGGGGTGGCACCACCCAGAGGAAACAGCTCGGGCCAGGGTTCGAACACTGCACAAGAGGGGCTGGAGCGGTAGCACAGCAGGGAGGATGTTCGCCTTGCATGTGGCCAACCCGGGTTTTGATCCCCAGCATCCCATATGGTCCCCCCAGCACCGCCAGGAGGAATTCCTGAGTGCAGAGCCAGGAGTAACCCCTGTGCATCGCCAGGTGTGACCCCAAAAAAAGCAAAATAACAAAAAACGAACAAAAAAACACTGCACAAGATGGGGCTGGAGCAATAGTACAGCGGGTAGAATGTTTGCCTTGCACACGGCCGACCCAGGTTCGACTCCCAGCATCCCATATGGTCCCCTGAGCAACGCCAGGAGTGATTCCTGAGTGCAGAGCCAGGAGTAAACCCTGTGCATTGCCGGGTGTGACCCAAAAAAGCAAAAAAAAAAAAAAAAAAAAAGGCACAAGAGCCCCCACCTTCCCACCTATATTTTTGTTGGTGGTGGTGGTGGTGGTGGTAGGTTTGGTTGGCTGGGCCACACCCAGCGGTGCTCAGGGGTTACTCCGGGCTCTGCGCACTCAGGTGTCCCTCGTAGCAGGGCCCACTCGGGACGCCGGGGAAGAGAAAGCTGCGTCGGCTGGATGCGAGGCAAAGCGCCCTACTTGCTCTGCTTTCTCTCTAGCCCCACGTCCCCCTCTAAAACTGGGGGAGCAATGCAGGGGCAGCGGTGGCAACGACGGCTTCCCTGCAGGGACCCTGGGCGATTCCAACGGGCCTCTCCAAGGAGCCGGGCAGAAGGCAGAGGAGCGGGCCTCGACTCAGTGAACCAACTCTCTGCCGGGCCTCCGCCCTCACGCCACCAGCTCAGGGCAAAATCCGAGCTCCCCAGCAGGACACGACCAGCCCCCCCCCCCCGCCCCATGTCACCCCTTCCACAGCCTGCATCCTCACAAACACTTCCTGCCCCCGGAAGAGCCGTGCCCCCTCTGCAGACCTCCCCGCGCCCACCTCTCCCGGGCCACATCCTGCCTCTTCAGCATGCGCCAGCCCCGGCTCCCGCTCGCCCCGGGCCGCAGCCTCTCTGGTCAAGAGGCAGCACCTGGCCGGCACCCCGGCTCCCAGACACTTCCCATACATATTTCACAAATTAGCCTAGCGTTCCATTTCGAGCAAAGAATGCCCAAGTGCTGCAAACCACCCAGATGATTTCAAGCCATACTCAGCACCAAATTCCAACCCAGCGGAGGCCTGCCCAGTCCTCACAAACATGCAGGCCTGGCTCTGGCCCCCGGGGACAGGAGACTCGGGAAGCAGGGGGACAGAACGCTCCGGCGGTGCAGACCCAACCAGGCATCCAAGTGCCGCAGATGCAGTTCGCCAGGTGCCCGCCCCCTGCCCCCCCCCCCCCGCTCCCCCTAGCTTGCAGGTTCCTCCCTGCACCTGCTGGCTTCGAGAAGGGGCCTCTCCCGCTCGGGCAAGCATCACAAGGACTGTCTGTCCCCAGCCCCTCCTGTCGACCGCTGTCTTTCCGAATCCTCTCAAAGCCCAGCCGCAGATGGGGCTTTCCAGGCTTGTCCTACGTGGTGACATGGCTGTGAGCGTGGAGGCCCGGCCCCCCTTCCCAGGGCCCAGGGGAAGCGCCCGGGGGTGGGGGTGGGGGTTGAACGAAATTCAAACTCCCCGCAGAGCAGTGTAGAGAGCAGTTCACACACCTTCCTCCCCCGAGAACTCTTCTTTCCCCGGGAGCCAGAGCAATAGTACTGTGGGGCGGGCACTTGCCTTGCACACGGCCAACCCAGATTTGATTCCCAGCACTCATAGAGTGGAGCCCGCCAGGGGTGATCCCCAATCAGAGCCAGGAGTACGCCCCGAGCACTGCCAGTGAGGCAGTCATTATTGGCAAACACTGCTTTAGGGTTTGGTTGGGGTTTGGTTTTGCGGTGGGGGTGTGGGGGGTGTGTTGGCTTTTCTGTTTGGGGACTGCACCCAGTGTTGCCCAGAGCTTACTCCCACCTCTGCACCCAGGGGTCATTCCTAGGGGTGCTCAAGGACCATAAGGGTGACAGGGATCAAACGAGGGTGGGCTGCCCCTGTTTTAGGTTTTTCGGTTTTTGTTTGTTTGTTTTTTTTTTGCTTTTGGGGTCACACCGGGCGATGCACAGGGGTCACTCCTGGCTCTGCACTCAGGAATTACCCCTGGCGGTGCTCAGGGGACCATATGGGATGCTGGGAATCGAACCTGGGTCAGCTGCGTGCAAGGCAAACGCCCTACCCGCTGTGCTATTGCTCCAGCCCCCTGTTTTAGGTTTTTCAAGAAACTGTTCAAACAACACTCCCCCCACCCCCCACCCCTCCCACGCCCCCTACACACACACACCACCACCACCACCACCACCACCACCACTACCACCACCACACACATTCACCGCCCGAATCAGAGGCTGACCAGCAGTAAGACATAACCCTCACTGAAAGTTTCAGCCAGAACAGTGAAAGTCCGGGCTGCCCGTGGGCACTTGCTGAAGGCCCACACGAGACCCCTGCTCAGAGACCCATTACTACACCCTCATTTTCCATTTGAGTTGTGCAACCCTGACACTGGCCCAAAGTTCACTCCATTGCTTCATGGGGACTTGGAGCGATGAGGACCCGGCCACAGGACAGTGTCCCCTGGCCCTAAGTGCCACTGTCCCAAGGCTCGGCCCCTGGATGGGACAGGGGCCCGTTCTGAGCAGAGATGAAAGGCTCGCAGCTCTCCTGGGTGCTGGGGAGAGGCCTGTTGACAAAGGCACCAGCTGTCCGCAGCCCAAGCCAGGGAGACGGCCCCTCCCGGCAGCACCCGCACTAGGAGAGCCGACCTGCCGTGCACCCGGCCAGCAGCAGGACCCGGCCCTCATGCACTGGCCCTCGTTCCAGCAGCCCGTACGCCAAACCAGTACTGGGCGGGAGGAGCATCCCTGGGGGTGAGGACCATGGGGACAGGGGGCAGGAGTCCTGGAGGGCGCGACTGAAAACGAAACTCACTGGAGTGGTGTGGCGGCAGGGACAGCCTACAGCAGAGACTCAGCTGGGGGTCAGGGGGCCAGTGCTGTGGCCACAGGGACTCAGCCTACAGCAGGACTCTGGCTGGGGTTCAGGGGGCCAGTGCTGGGCCACAGGGACTCAGCCTACAGCAGGGACTCAGCTCAGGGTCAGGGGGCCAGTGCTGGGCCACAGGGGCTCAGCCTACAGCAGAGACTCAGCTGGGGGTCAGGGGGCCAGTGCTGGGCCACAGGGACTCAGCCTACAGCAGGACTCTGGCTGGGGGTCAAGGGGCCAGTGCTGCGGCCACAGGGGCTCAGCCTGCAGCAGGGTCGCAGCTGGGAGCCAGGAGCCAGCCCACACCACCTCCTGGCCCGTCTCCCGCTGGGGGTGCACGCCCTGTGAAAACTCACTGGGCTCCCATATGGAAAGCGAGTGCCCGCGACAGACATGCTTAGGTAAATACTTGTTGAACATAAACATGCCATCATTTATTTGCCGGGGTGTCACCGTGCGATCCCTCCCTACCAGGGCCGATACCACCTCTTCCCCCATTCTACAGGGAAGGACACCGAGGCTGGGGAGAAGGGTGAAGGCACAGGGCGCACAGCTGGGAAGTGACAGCCCCAGTCTCCCACTCAGAAGCCACTCAGCGCCACACGCAGAGGGCAGCACGCCCTGGGCCGGCCCGGGTACTCCGGGAGGGTCCAGCTCCGCCGGGTGCCAGGGGTTGGAGGGCGCTGAGCGGAGAGGGTCTCTAACGCGCCCCTCCCCCCTGCCCCCTGCCCCCTGCCCCTGCCCCCTGCCCCCGGGGCCTGGCTCCCAGCCGGCCGGCTGACCCGGGGCTGGGGGCCCGGGAGGCCCCGCGCCCGTCCCCTCGCGCGTGGCGGGCACTATGAAGGGGCGCGGGCCCCGCGCGCCGGGGAGTTGCGAGCAGGCCCAGACACCGGGTCGGGCCGCCCCCCTTCCCCCGCGCCTTCCCGCAGCCCGCCCGGCCCGAGCCCCGTCCCGGCCAGACGCAAGTTCGCCCCGCTCGGGAGCGGGCGGGGGAGCGGGCAGCGCTCGGAGGGGCGGTGTCGGGGACCCCCGCCCCGCGGGCGCTCGCCCCCGCGCCGGGCCCTGCCGGCCGCCCCGCGCCCCGCGCCCCGCGCCGCCGCCGCCGCCGCCCGCCCGGGCCCGCGCCCCCGGCCCCGCCGCCCGGCCCGCCGCGCTCACCTCCCCGCGGCCACCCCGCCGCGGCTCCCGCGCTGGCCGGCGGCGCCCGGGCTCGGCGTCCCCCCGCGGCGCCCGCGTCTCCCGGCCGAGTCGGGCCGCCCGGCGACCACGTGACGCGGCTGCCTTTGACCCCGGGCTGGGAGCGCGCGGGGAGGGGCGCGGGCGGCGGGGCCCGGGAACAAAGCCCCGGGGGGGCCGGCCGCTCGCGGGCCCGGGGGGCGCCGGGGCTGCCGAGGGACCCGCCGAGACAAAGAGCCGCTCCCGCCGCGCCGCGGGACCCCGCCCCGGGCTCGGGCAGCCCCCGTGAGTCTTCACCTTGCCGCCGCGCTCCCTTCCCAGGTTCCCGGCCCGTCCCCCACCCGCGAGGGTCCCCGCGCCGGGCGGCCAGGGGGCAGGTGGAGGGTGGGGGGGACCCGGTGCGATCCGCCCCTTGCGGGGAGCCGGTTTCCCATCCCCGGTGTGACTTCAGCCGGCCCCGGTCCCTGCGCGCCCGCGGGGTGGCCGTGCGCGCGGGGCGCCGCGGGCCCGGAGAGCCGGGATGGTTTGCTAGGCGTCTCCTCTGCGCCCGAGCCCCTGGCCTGCGCGGGTCTGGTGGAAGGCCTGGGAGTCCGGCTGCAGAGGGCACTGATGGAGATCGGGGGAGTTTCCAGGAGCTCCTGGCCTCGGCTGCTCCTCCTGCCCGAGAGAGCCTGACTCGTGGGTCCCCAAGGGGGAAGATGATGAGGGCGATTTTGGAAACAGGAGTTTGGTGGTTTCCTGGGCACCTAAGAAGCTCCAGGTGAGAAGCTGGAAAAAATATATTTTTTTTTCTTTTTGGGTCACACCCAGCATTGCACAGGGGTTACTCCTGGCTCATGCACTCAGGAATTCCTCCTGGTGGTGCTTGGGGGACCATATGGGATGCTGGGAATCGAACCCCGGTCAGCCGCTGTGCAAGGCAAACGCCCTACCCGCTGTACTATTGCTCCAGCCCCTGAAAAATATTTTTAATAAATGTGAGCAGCCAGGGGCCAGAGCCATAGTATAGCAGTAAGATGTTTGCTTGCACATGGCCAGCCCAGGTTTGATCCCCGGCATTCCATACGGCCCCGCAAGCACCACCAGGAGTGATCCCTGAGCTCAGGGCCAGGAGTAAGGCCTGAGCACCATCGGGTGTGGCCCAGATATAAAAAAAAAAAAAGAAAGAAAGAGAAAGATGAGCAACTAGAACAGAGCAGAGGGAGGCAGAGACCCCAAGCTTAGCTCATAGAACTCATCCTGGTGCCCCCAAGGACCACCTCCTTGTGCTAGGGGTTTGAGCCCGCTCTCCGCATCTCAGATGCTGATGCAGGAGTTTGGAGAGGTCCTGAGAGTAAAGCCAGCTTCCTGGCCGCAGATACCCCTCTGAGACAACTTTGTATGGAAGGAGTGTGGTGAGACTTACAGCTTAGCCTCACAGTGATGAGCCCAGCCCCAAACTGTGGGTGATCCGTGTGCCAGCCCCCCTCCGTTTGACTCGAGAAATCAACTTCACCAGCAAATTGATTCACTTTTACAGTTTCTGTTCTGGTGACTAATGATGTAAACCTGCATTGGAGGTAGATTAAACAGGTTCTGTGGGGCCAGAGAGACAGTTCAGTGGGTAGGACACAATCCAGCCCAGGTTGGATCCCTGGCACCCCATCTGGTCCCCCAATCCCTACCCAAAGTGGTCCCTGTGCACAGTCAGGAGTAAGCCCTGAGCACTGCCGGGTGTGGCCCAAAAATCAAAATAAATAATTTTTTTAAAATTTTGGGATGGGGTGGGGGAGTCACACCTGGCAATGCTCGGGGGTTACTCCTGGCTCTGCGCTCAGAATTACTCCTGGCGGTGCTCAGAGGACCATATGGGATGCCGGGGATCGAGCCCGGGTCGGCTGCATGCAAGGCGAATGCCCTCCCCGCTGTGCTATTGCTCCAGCCCCAAAGAAATAAAAATTTCAAAACAAACAGGTCCCAAGGACTTTATTCCTGTGGGTCTCTGCTTCGGGCCCACATCCCTACACAGCACCTTCCCTGTGCCAGGCCCAGGCCCCTGCCCAGGTGGAAAACACCATCCTTGTTCTCTCTCAAGCTATGTCCGGGCTGGGGGCCAGGCTGCGTGGGTCACAGTAAGAGGAGCAGAAAGAGCTTTGGGGAAGGCAGCTCGGAGCAGAATGGGACGGAGACTGAGGTCAGCAAGGAGAGGTGGCCATTTTCGGCTCAGGGAACCCCGGTGCAAAGGCCACGGGGGAAGTGCTGAGGAGAAGCCGGGTAGGGGGCAGTGAGGAGGGACTGGGAGGAAGCAGCAGGAGGGAAAGAATGAGTGGAGGAAGTAGACAGGCCCAGCAGATACCAGCTGCCCTGAGCGAGGGCTGGCTGCATCGGGCAAGGCACTGAGAGCTGCGGAGAGACTAGGCTGTGGGCAGGCAGAGGGGACAGAACCCTTGGGAGTGTGGAGAGTCAGAGTCTACCTCCTGGGCCCAGGCTGCGGAGCCACCCCGGAAACTGCCCATCCCGAACAGGCTGCGGGGCACAGCTGCAGACGGGCGTCGCTGCCTTTTCCTCTTTGGGGCGTTGTTGTGTTTGGAGTTGGTCTGTATCGTGGAACACAGAGGATGGCGCTCAGGGGTCCCTCCTGGCACTGCTCAGGGGACTGTGTGCACAGCACCCAGCCTGTTGAGCCCTCCGTGCAATCCACTTCCTGCTCTGATTTAGTTTTCAAAACTGCTGCTCATCAAGGCAAACCCCGAAGTTCACCAGGAAGGCCTATGAAGAGGGAGTCACACCCCCCACCCTCCATCCCTGCACACATAAACGCACGTGCACATACACACACACTCTCACACACACACACACACACACACACACACACACACGGGTTGGGGCTCTTAATCCAGGTGGAGCTGAGGACCCGCATTTCCAGCTGTGCCCCTTGGTCCCTGCCCAGGCCAGGCCTCCTCACACACTCCTCCCCTGCCTCATCACCCTTGTGGTCACTTGTGGGTCATCTCGTGCTCAAGTGTGGGATCCCGTGGGCAGCACCCTGCTTGTCCCAGCAGCGCCAGGCACAGGCACAAACCAGCACACATTTGCTGGCGGAGAAGAGAAAATGGGGTGCAGAGGCTCTTGCCTTGCACACAGCTGGCGTGACCCTGAGAGGCCCACAGGGAGTGACCCCTGAGCACATAACCAGTCAGGAAGCCTGGCTCAGACGCCATCTCCCGAGAGAGAGAGACAGAGAGAGAGAATTTAATGGCAGCATCACCAAGCAGAGGGTACTGGCCACATACAGAGCTAGCTACTCGGGCTGAGAGGTGACCCAAAACTGATTGCATGCTCTTCTGTTTGTGTGTTTGTTTTTAACTTTAGGCCAGTGCTCAGGGCTCACTCCTGGCTTTGTACTCATTGGTCCCTCCTGGTGGGGCGCAGGGGGCCACATGGGGTCCTGGGGGGTTGAACCAGGTTGGTTACATTCCAGGGAAGCACCCTCCACACTGCGACCTCTCCCAGGCCCGTGAGAGCTTTCTCTGCCAGAGCCCTGGCCTGAGTCTCCAGCATCAAAGAGTCCCCTGCGCAGAGTCAGGAGTCCCTGGAGATGAATTTGACAGGTTGTCCTGAAGGAAGGTGGTGTCTGCTGCAGGCACTGACGTGTACATGCGTCCAGCTATAAAGCAGTATCCGTTTTGTGACATGCATCCTAAGAGGCCTTGTGACCAGCGAGCGTCAAGCCCGGTCGCTACTTGAGCCCCCCACCCCCCACCCCCAGTTCCCAGCAGTGTTGCCCTTAAAGCAGGAAGGGTGGGTTTTCCCCACCAGCATTCAGGCTCTTTCTCTGCCTGGTGGCCTCCTACTCAGCCTTCAAGACCCCAGAGCCCACAACACTTTGTCCGGGAAGTCTTCCTGCGCCTGGTGGTGGGGTTTCTGGGAATATACCTGTTTGTCAAGATTCCGTGTCATCTCACAGAAAACAAAAGGTGATCCAACAAAATGTGTAACTACATGTGATTTTACGTTTAGACCTTGGTAGAGAGAGAAAATAGCCTCTGTCACACTCTGTGACCTGATTTGTGGTCTGGAGAACATGGTGACCATAATTACAGCATTGACCACACAGAGTAACCGTTTCCGTCTCTCTCTCTCTCTCTCCCTCTCTCTCTCTCACACACACACATATACACATACACATATGCACACGCATGCATGCACACTCGCGCGCGCACGCACACACACACACACACACACACACACACACACACACACTCGTCAGTTAAACAAATGAAGGAGAAAGCCCATGAACTGGGCGGCTTTTCTTGCTGTCGATGGACAGATCAGAGGCAGCCGAGGTGGAGCTGCGGTTGAGCAATGGCTTAGCCGACACACCACCTGCTTTTCTCTTGTTATTTAGAAACCAGGGCGCGTGGAAGCCAGAGAGCAAAGCAACTTCCCAAGGTCACCCGGACAGAGTGGCAGAGGAAGTTTCCTGTCTGGCCCCCGCCTAATCCTGCCCCGTTCGCCCCGTCTCCCAGTGCCTGTGGTCTGGGCTCTGCACCCGCTTCTCTCTCGGTCCCGCTGCCGCGGCTCCCTCCCACCGCCCTGCTGCACACCCACTGTCATTGTCGCGGCCTTGCGGCCTTGCGGAGCCTTGATTCCCAAGCAGCCCCGTGTCCGTCTCCAGGCCTGGTTTGTGCTTCAGGTGGAATCTAAGGTGGGCCCCACCTTCCCACCGGGCCTGTGCTCCCAGGAACGGCCCCTGTGCCAGGACGTGAGGGGTGCGGGCAGAACGTTTTCCTCTGGACACCAGGGGCCCGACAGGCGTCCTGAGAAGCAGACAGAGAGCAGAGTTCTCACCCCGTTGCACAGAGGGAGGTTTGACCAGCCTGCCAAAGAGCGGAGCTGAGTGGAATCCCCCTTCAGACCACCGGTCTTCCCAGCCGCTGGGGAGGGCGGGAGGCCAGGAGGGGGTCAGCTTCTGGTGCTCAGAAGAGAAAGGGCCATACATGGTCCGTTTCTCTTCTAACAGTGCCCGTGGGGGGTGGACAATTACGGGCTGAGCAGAGAGAAAACACAAGCACGCGTGTGTCCGAAGGTACAAAGTCTCCCAGGCGTAGACGCCAGGACACGCGCAGAGGCTGCTGAGAAGGCCCGGCCCATCCCCCAACTCTCTCGCCGCCTCACCCACCCCTTCTCTTTTCTTGATCACTCGAGTGAAAAAAATACTTTTAGCATCACTCTGTCAAAAGTTGAGCTGAAACCAAAAGCCCAGGGACAGATGTCTGTGTCGAGAGGTGAAGGGAACCCTACTCGGCCATCAGAACAGAGACCAACGCTGGGAGCGAGCACAGTCTAGGAGCATGCGCGTGGGTTTGCGTGAGGGCTGGGGCTCATTCATCACGGGTACCTCGGGGTTTCCCCGAGCACTGCCTCAGGAACACCCTGAGCCCCTGGATTGGGGGTTGTAGCCCCAAAACCAAAATCTGACAGAGAAGATGGAATCATATCTCTCGTTATGCCTTTTTGGACAAAATAGTTGAACCTGAGGTGATTATGTGGAGTGAGATTAATAAGGATCTGGAAGACAATTATTGGACTCTCCCTCCTATGTGGACAGTGAATAGCTAAAGCAAACAAACGGGCAAAAACCATCGCTAACTCAGTGAAAATCTGGTGGCCATTGGAGAGAAGCAGGGGAGGAAAGGGCAGAGGGGTTCTTGGGGCAGAGAAGTCACTCCGGAACTTCGCTGACAATCATACATGTAGAGGGAAGAAGCTAAACCCCTAAAACTCCAGAACGTCCTAAGTGGATGATGTGTCAAAAAATAGCACTGTCGTCCTGTTGTTCATCGATTTGCTCAAGCAGACACCAGTAACGTCTCCATTGTGAGACTTGTTGTTACTGTTTCTGGTATATCAAATACGCCACAGATAACTTGTCAGGCTCTGCCGTGCGGGCGGAATACTCTCAGTAGCTTGCCAGGCTCTCTGAGAGGGACGGAGGAATCGAACCCAGGTTGGCCATGTGCAAAACAAACGCCCTGCCTGCTGTGCTATCACTCGGGCTGGAGTCAAAAAATAATCACAGAAATTTAAGTTTAGATCAACCAAAAAAGGAACTGGGTGAGGTCTGGAGTGATGACACAGTGGGTAGGGCATTTGCCTTGCACGTGGCTGACCCGGGTTCGATTCCCAGCATCCCATATGGTCCCCCAAGCACCACCAGGAGTAATTCCTGAGTGCATGAGCCAGGAATAACCCCTGTGCATCTCGGGATGTGTGTGACCCCCCCCCAAAAAAAAAAGGAACTGGGTGTTTGCCCAGACTCCCACCAGTTATCTTAGGTCATTGTCTTGAAGGTCAGCATCACACCCTCCATTTTCTAGTAAAAAAAAATTTATTGAGGAACGGCAGCCATAGCATAGCGAGGAGGGCACTCGCCTAGCACACCGCTGACAGGGTTCGATTCCTGGCACCCCATATTCTCCCCTGAGCACTGCCAGGAGTGATCCCTGAGCACAAAGCCAGGTGTAAGCCCTGAGCATCGCCAGGTGTGGCCCAAAACAAAAACAAAAGAAACCAACTGAGGTTCAGGCGCCCAAGGCACAGAGGGTCCGCGGGGCTCTAGCAGTGAAGCGGGCATGGGGGCATCCTACCTGCCCCTCTGCGCTGCCATCCGGTTCTCCTGGGTCCTCCCCACTCTGTGTACATGTCCACACAGACCCCCACACACAGCCCTCTCCACTCAGTTTACTTCCCTCTTGAGTCCTTGGAAATCTTGGTTCATGGTTCCTGATCTAACACAATGCCCTTCCTTGTAGAAATGGACGAAAAAGAAAAAAAGCACCAGATCAATCGTACAGAGAGTAGGGTGGCTTGCACCTCGCATCTTGCATGTGACTGGCCCAGGTTCAATCCCCAACACCCCATAAAATCCCCACTGTCACTCGGTCACAACAAGCACTGCCAGCAGTGACAGAGCCAGGAGGAAGCCCTGAGCACTGCCGGGTGTGGCCTAACACACTCAGGCACACACACCCACATGCACTCACACACACACACACACACACACACACATACACAGGGGCAAAAAGAGATGCAGGAAGATGCAGGGCTGCCCCTCTCCCAGCGAGAGCTGAGACGGCCTGGGCCCCGCGCCGGCCCTGCCCTGGGCCCAGGGCTGCTCGTGCCTTAGTAGCACGGGCCAAGCCCTGCTCTGAAGCTGGAGGCCAGACTCCCACCCCTGGGACTGCAGAGGGGCCGTGCAGGCTGCCGGGAAACTGCCCCCGGAGCTGGCAGGGTGGCCAGGCTCTTGTCTGGGGCTTCGGCTGCAACAGGCATGGAAATTCTTATCATTCCAAGGTCCCTCTCCCCGCAGACCTGTCTGAGCTGGGTCTGTCCCGAGGGGGAGCGGGGGCTGCCGGCGGGGAGACGGAAGGAAACAGCCGCACCCCCGCCCCAGGACCCCCTCCAGCCCGGCACACAGTGCAGTCACGCCCTCCCGTCCTTCCACAGCACACACGCCGCTTCTGCACGCCCCCTCCCCGCCCCCCGTCCACCCTCCGCTCAATGCCGGAGAGCCTTGGCGTCGGACTGTTCTTGTGCTGGAACCCAAGGTCGCCCCCCTTGCTGGAATTTGACTTGGCTCCAATTGTTTGTTTGCAGATCAGGAATAATGGCACATCCTTGATGGGGTTGTTGAGAAGATGAAATGGGGTATCAGGGAGCCCCTTACCACCATCCTGACAAAGCTGCAGCGGCTGCTCGGCCCCCACAGGGCCCCTGGGGCTCCCTCCCCCACCACCTCTACCTCTCCTCCCTCCCTCCCTCCCTCCCTCCCTCCCCCCCCCCCCTCTCTCTCTCTCTCTCTCTCTCTCTCTCTCTCTCTCTCTCTCTCTCTCTCTCTCACACACACACACACACACACACACCACAAAGGCTGACTTCCAGCCTGCCCCCCGGCAGCTGACCCACCCTCCAGACCTGGGCCTAGCTCTGCCTGCCCAGCAACCTTCTACCACCTGCCTCACCTCCACTTCTTCACAGCTCCAAAGCTCCAATGGCCTTCTCCCTTGGCTCAAAAGTCTCAACTCCAAGCCCACCTCTTCCAGGAAGCCTCCCCAGACTCACTTCTGCTCTCTCTCTCCCGAGCTATACTAAGCCCCTCTGAGTGAGTCATGGATCTTTAGCATTGCCTTGGAACTCCTGACTCGGACAGTGAAGAAAAAAAAAAAAAACATTCCTTCCTCCTTTTCATAGGATCTTGAAATTGAAAATAAGAATGTTTTCTGGTCAGAATGTTTTCTGGTGAGTCCTGATTTGGGGTGACCTACATCAGCCTCTTAATGTCTGGGCCTCCCCACTTCCTAGTCACCCGTCTCTTCCTATTGTCTCTGTGACACGTCTTCCGGGAGCTGGGATGGGAAAGGGCCCGAAGAGTAGATGGGTGACAGCCGGTCACCAAGGCGGGAGGGATGGAACGAGGCCCACGACAGAGCAGAGTCCCAGGAACAATGGGGGAAGGGGAGGCAGGGAGGGGCTTCTGGTGCTGGGGGTCCCTATAAGAACAATTGTTAATTAAGAGCCAGAGCAATAGGGCAGCAGGTAGAGTGTTTGCCTTACACGCTGCCAACCCGGGTTCAATTCCTGGCACCCATCCGGTCCCCCAAGTCCCGCCAGCAGCAGCAGTGATACCTGAGCACAGGGCCAGGAGCAAGCCCTGAACATGGTTGGGTGTGGCCCCACACCAAGCAAAACAAGTGAGGGAGGGTCTAGAGCCTGAGGGACAGCGGCGGGGAGGGATGAGACTGGAAGAAGCGGCAGGGAAGAACCCACTGACCCGGGGGGCGGGGGCGGAGGAGGGGGTGCCCATGTCTCCCTGCACAGGCTGCCCCAAGGGTACTCAGCACCAAGGTGCTTCTCAGGCTCAGCCGAGTTCTGGGAGTCAGCCAGGTGTGGAGTCAGATGTGGAAAATCTGGTCCTGAAATGCTGTCATGGACAGGATCCAGTATGCCACATTTTGAATGGAGACTTTAAAAAAAAAAAAAGAAAGAAGTAAAGTTTTGTATTGAGGTGTCATGATTCGTAATAGTATTAATATGAATGTTTTGGAATTACAATGCACAGCACCACCCCATCACCAGAGAGTCAATACTACCCTGATAGTAATTACCCTGACATCCCTCACTTTTCATCTTCCACTGATATATATATTTTTTTAATTTTTTTTTTTTTGCGGGGTTGGAGGGGCAGCAGGACTCAGGCTTGTGGCAGGATCCAGGGACCATATGTGGTGCCGGGGATTGAACCCAGATTGGCCACATGCAAGTCAAGTGCCCCGCCCGCTGCACTCATGCTCCAGCCCTGACTGAGGCTTGGAAATATCGTTCTTAGATTCCAGAAGACCACTGTCTGTTAGAAACGTCATGCAAGTCACGTGCGAAATTTTCAGTTTCCCTTGCAGGCATATTTAAAAGTGTAAAAAGGAGCAGGAAATTAATTTGAGTAATATATTGTTTTGAACCAATACTAAAAAATATGATCATTCCGACAGATGTTGAATAGAAAGCAGTGATTAAGGAGATGTTTTAAATGCCTTCTTTTGACTAAGTTCTCCTGGATGCCGAGTGATTCGGATACAGGGTACAGCTCAGTTCAGACAAGGGGGTTTGCAAGGGCTCAGTGACTGCAAGGAGCAACCAAGTTGAGAAGCCTAAAATCTGTCCCTGGCAAAAATGCTACATGCAGGGGCTGGAGCGATAGTTCAGCTGGGAGGGGACCTGCCTTGCACGCAGCAACCTGGATTCGATCTCTGGCATCCTGTAAGGTCCCCAGAGTATGCCTGGGATAATGCCTGAGCAGGTGTGACCAAAACATCAAAAATAAATAAATGAAATTAAATGCTAGATGCTGTCTTCTGAGACCCCCCCCCAGAAGCTTCTAAGTTGTCAAGGTTCTCTAACACGACAGTGACAACTCTCCCCCTTGAAAGCTTTCGTCTGAGTCCGCCCGAAGTGTGTTTGTGGCTAAGGCGTCTCCCCACGTGTCTCTGTGTGGAAAGAAACCTCAGTCCCTCAAGAGCACAGCTGCCCCGGCCCCGGCCTGCCCGCCATCTGGCCCAGCTGCAGGGGCCAAGGGGGCACTGGCCTCACCCTGTGCAGTCACCTCAGCTGCCAGCCCGCCTGCTCCTCATCTCTTTCTTCATCCACGCGCACAAGCGTGGGGGGAGGGGGAAGGGCGCCCTGCCTCCTGCCCTGGAGAGCATCTGGGGCTCGTCACAGCACTTCAGCCCCAGACGGGTCCCCGAGGGAGGCATTTGCCAGAGGACGGAGCCTGGAGGACCAAGAGGCAGGAAGCCCATCGCTACCAGCTGGAGCCGGGAGAGCCGGACGTGTGGATGGCCCGAGGCCAGAAGGGGTTTCCCAGCTGGGGGCAGGATGGGACCACAAAGATCTTGTCTTCCTTACCCCCAGCTCCCTCTCCCACCAGCAGGATGCCAAGGGGAGGCTCTGTGGCTTTGTACTTACATGCCAGGCCCAGACACCTCCTCCTTGAAGCTGGGTCCCAGGTGCCTCCTTGCCCGGCTCCCAGGTGCTGCAGAGACTGGGGAGTGAGTGTTTGGGAGACGCCAGAGCTGAACAGGGACCATCCCTGACAGGGCCTGTCTTCTGCCGCTGCCGCAGTATCCAGCTCTGTAGATCATCGCATAGACTTTTTTTTCCCCCGGGGGGGTAGGGAAGTGGGGTGGCACATGCAGTGATGCTCAGGGCTTACTCCTGGCTCTGTGCTCAGGGACCACTCCTGATGGGCCCTATGGGGGACCTGGGATGCCAGGCTCAAACCCGGGTCAGCTGCGTGTAAGTCAAGCGCCCCACCGGCTGTACTCATAGGCCTTTTGTAGGAAGGCTCCCCGTTTGTTTTGCTCCGGCTTGTTTTGCGGTATTGTGTGTTGATACCATACCCGGCTATGCTCGGGGACCATGCTAGGGATTGAACCAGGCCTCCTGCGGGCAAAGCCAGTGCTCAGTTCCTTTATCCTTCCCTGAGCACCTGGGGAGGGTGGGCAGGAGCACTTGAGAACCTGGTATTCGTCTCTGAACTCCCAGGCCAAGTCAATGCCAGGCCTGGAGCTCTGCGCGCGTCCCACTTTTCACAGATGGGACCATGGAAGGGGAGGTGGCTGCCGCCGGGCCCTGGGAATCTCGGACTCAGGACCCCAGACCCGCTATGGCTGAGCAGACCCGCGTCACAGGCTCCCACAGGCAACGTTTTCCCAGGCTGGATTTCCCCGCCAAGGAAAACCCCCTGGTAGTTCTGCACAGTGAGGGGAACCAGCGGGAAATGACAAAGACCCTGCTCTGGAGCGATGGAAAACAGCTGTCTTTGGAGCTGCCAAAGGGGATCCTGCCAAAGTGGGGGCTGGGCCCGGCGGTCCCTGGGGACTGGGGCTGCGGCTCTGTCCTCCTCCGTCTCCCTCCCGACTTCTGGCCCCTCCTCTTCCTTACCCTGACCCTGAACTTGAGGTTCACTCCCAAGTGAACTTTGCAGGGTCAGGGTGGCAAGTCGGGCGGGGGAGGCCAGGGACTGGGTCCAATATGTCACTAACAAACCCTGGGTACTTTCCTGTCTAGGGTGCAGACTTGGGAGAGAGGCAGGAGGAGATGGGCGTCGGGAATGACTCCACCACATCCTCATCCTTACTAAGCAACTCCACAGTGACCCTGGTGGGGATATCCGGTGGACCCTGGCTCAGCATGGCTCTATTGTCCTCACCTCTACTTAACAGGAGAGGAAACTGAGTCCCACCAGGCATGAATGACTGGTGAACAATCACACAGATATTTAAAGACAGAAGAAAATGTTTATTCGCCTCTCCAGGGATTGTAAGATAATAATAACTATTATTATTTTTATTTATTTATTGAATCACTGTGAGAACAGTTACAAAGCTTTCAGGTTTAAGTCTCAGTCATACAATGATCAAACACCCATCCCTTCACCAGTGCACATGTTCCACCACCAAGAACCCCAGTATACCCTCCCATCCCACCCCCCACCTTGCCTGTGTGGCAGATGATTTTTACTTTACTCTCTCTTTACTTTGATTACATTCAATTTTCGACAGAAAACCCACTATTATTATTTGGAATTTCCCCCCAACAATCAGACCTGCCGACAAGGCATCATTAGATAATTTGTTTTCTATTGCTGATAATGCAGAGCATATGATGTTTCACGGCAGTTTTGGAATTCTGGTGTTTTAGTAATTAAGTCTAGAGAGAGCTATTTCTGCCAGCAGCCACTGCGTTCTGAGATTGGTTTGTGTGCCTCTGGGATCGTGGCCGTTCAGGAGCAGAGGTGCTGTTTGTGGGTGGCTGCTTGGGGTCTCGTTTGGGCGAGGAGCAGGGCCGGTTCCAACCCCCATTGCAAGATTTCCTGTGCGCCCCATCACTGCAAGTTCCTACCTCTCTGTCCAATTGACTCTGGAAGGTGGCAGTCACCATGCTGCCACAAAGGGGAAAAGGCCGAGGGATAAAAGCCCTTCCCCTCTTGGGGCGGCACGGGGCCTTAGCTTAGTTCACAGTCCAGGAGCATTTCTACCAGCAGCCACTGCGTTCCGAGACTGGTTTGTGTGCCTCTGGGATATGGCCATTCAGGAGCGAAGGAGCCATTCGTGGGCAGCCACTCAGGATCTCGTCTGGGCGGGGAGCAGGGCCGGTCCCGCCCCCCATCACAAGATTTCTCACGCACCCCATCACTGCAAGCTCCTACCTTTCTGTCCAATTGACTCTGGAAGGTGGCAGTCGCCAGGGGAAAAGTAACTATTATTATTAAAGCAAATATTTGCCAAGCTCTATCTCTGCCAAGAGTCTTCCTCTCATTGCCTCATTTAATCCTCTCAACCACCCGGGCCCAGAGAGAAGGCTCTGAGGGCAGCAGTGCCCTGATGCCAGGCTCTCCGGCTCATGGTCCCTGAACCTTGCCACGTGTGGCCCCCAAACCAAAAGCAATTCTAAGAAGAGGATTTTCAGGGC
This sequence comes from Sorex araneus, assembly GCF_027595985.1. NCBI lineage: Eukaryota > Metazoa > Chordata > Mammalia > Eulipotyphla > Soricidae > Sorex > Sorex araneus. The sequence continues at coordinate 47,910,815 of NC_073307.1, read as the reverse complement.
CGGAGCCATAGCACTGCAGGGAGGGCGTTTGCCTTGCATGTGGCCGACCTGGGTTTGATCCCCAGCATCCCACATAGTCCTCCAAGCACTTCTAGGAGTAATTCCTGAGTGCAGAGCCAGGAGCAACCCCTGAGCTCCACCAACTGTGACTCAAAAAGCAAACTAAAAAGAAGAAGAAGGAGAAGAAGGTTTTTCCATTCACTGCAAAAAATCTTTTTCTATTCACTCACTCAAATCTCTTGAGCTGATGACTCGCACCCCCGCAGAGTGTGGAAGGTGGGTCTGACGTCAGTCAGGTCTGACATCAGGGCAGTCTGTTCCGTAGTCACAGGCCTCCGGGAAAGGGGGTGTGAGGGGCCCAGAGCAGGACCTGGGCCAAGCCTGGCTTCTAGGTGCTGCTGTAGGTAGGTGCACAGTTCCTGGGAGTCTCTGGCACTCTAAGCAGGCCCTGAACACAGCAGTGACCCCCGACAGGCCCGTGTGGGCAACTATTAGAGTCCTTCCTGCAGCCCCCAAGGCGGGAGGGGAGGGGAGTGCCTCAGAGTGCTAGACCCAGGTTCTCCCTTAGTTTGTGACACTCCCAAGCAGGCATAGCTCCGCCCTCTGTGGTGCTCCCCACAGAGCAGAAGAGAAGCCCCGCCTGCTAGTCTAGAATCTCACCAAACAGGGACAGAGCTGTAGTACAGCAGGTACTTCTGCCTTGCACACGGCTGACCCAGGTTCAGTCCCCAGCATCCCATATATGGTTCCCCGAGCCCTGCCAGGAATCCTCCCTGAGTGCAGAGTCAGGAGTAAGCCCTGAGCAATGCCAATGTGGTAAAGAAAAAAAAAAAAAATCACCACGGTGCAGTCAACTGTTGAAACAGGTTCAGCCTGAATCCAGTGTCTCGGTGACCCCATTCATGGGGTTCCCTCCCTGCTCTGCCCTGCTGGCTGCTTACTCCTTTCACATCCCTGGTTTTCTCCCACTTAAGGTGTTTGCAAAGGCTGTGCCCATGTCATTTCCCAGTTTCCTCTCGTAACTGGGTCCTTGTCTTTCAGCAGGGCTAAGCCCAAGTGGCACCTCCCCAGGGAGGCCTCCATATCCCCCCTCTGGAGGGGACAGCCACCTAACTCTCTCGCCAGCTGTCATTCCTGTCCTATGACCCTGTCCTATCCCTGACCCTATCCTGTGATCCTGTCCCACCACAGTCTGCACCCTCATGTGATCTCACTGTTTGCCTGCTTTTTTTTTTTTTGCTTTTTGGGTCACACCTGGCGATGCATAGGGGTTACTCCTGGCTCTGCGGCTCTGCACTCAGGAATTACTCCTGGCGGTGCTCAGGGGACCATATGGGGTGCTGGGATTCGAACCCAGGTCGGCCATGTGCAAGGCAAATGCCCTACCCGCTGTGCTATCGCTCCATCCCCCAGCCTGTGTATGATCTAGCACCTCACTCAAATGCTGGCTTCCCCGGGCAGGGCCCCTGCCTGTCCTGGTCAGCACTGAGTCCTTGGCAGCCAGTCCAGTGCTTGACACACAGTAGGTGCTCAGGAATGTGAGTGAATGAATGAATGAACAGACGCTCTAACCCCAGCCCCACATCGTCCCCCACACTCCCTCTGGAACCCAGACAAGCTTGGAGGGACTCTTGAAAGATCTGGCTCCCAGACCTCTCCATCCAGCAGACCCCAAGGAGACCCAGAGGGATACCCCCCTGCAAAGGCCTCGAGACCGCCATCACAGACAGAAGAGGCAAGGCCTGGAGACAGAGAGGCAGAGGGAGGGGAGCCGGGGGAGAGAAGGGAGCCAGAGGCAGAGGAAGCAGCAGAGGGACAGACAAAGGGGGAGAACGAGTTGGACTTGGTGACAACCGGCTGCTTGGGGTTTTTTTTATTATTAGCGAAACTAATAATTACTATTAATACCTGTCTCCTCCCCAGCCCTTTCATCCAGGCTGGTGGGGAAGTTTTGAAGATGAAAGTCTGGGGGCCTCTTAGATGCAGCTTCCAGGGCTCCACAACCACTAATTACACTTGGCGGCCCCTCCTGGTCCCCCCGCCCCCAGGGATGCTGGGCACCTGACCCAAAGCCTTTCCAGGTGGGGACCCAGCAGAGGGTCCTCCCCCTCTGCTGAGATGCTGAGAGGCCCCAGTTCAATGAGGGGGCTGGGCCGGGGAGGTCCCAGAAAGAGACACCTCAAACCAGGTGGCCCTGAAACTCAAGGTCCAGCCCCCAGCTGAAATGATAGTCTCCACCCCACCCAGTCTGGGTCATGGTCCTGCCAGATGGCACAGAAGTGCCCCAGGGGAACGGGTCCCAGCAGACCAGGGCACCGTACCCGGTGCCGCTCACTGCACCTGCCTTGGGGAGACCTCCTCCCCTCTGGCGCTTCTGACACCCTGCACCTGCCGGTCGGGGCCCTCACACAGCCCCGTGTCGAGTGTCTGTCCAATCCTGGCCATCCACCTGGCGACTCCTGAAGTCGCATCTGCCGTCCTGACCTTTCCAAGGAGCCCCAAGTGTCTCTCCCGCCTCTCTACAAAGATGTCACACTTGCAGCTCCAAAACTAACAGGGCGATAACGCAGCTGGCCCGGGCTCCGTGCCCAGCACTCGTGGCTCCCCCAATCAGCACAGGGAGTGGCCCCCAGACGACACTAAACCTGAGCAGGGTCTGCACGCTCTGCCGCAACGCCCTCGCAGGCTCCCTCATCTTGGTAAATGTTGCATAGACCCGTCTGGAAGTCCTACAAATTCTCCACACAAACACACAGATGAGACCTTGTCTCACCTTCACAGGCACGCCCCGCTCTGCGCCCCTCGCTCCCACCCGCAAGCCCACCTGCACCGGATTCCCCAAGCAAAGCCCGGATGGACAGGGGGCACCGCCCAGCCCGCCACACCTGCCGATGGCACCTCCTCCTCACTGCTCCCTCAAGCCCTCCCTCCTCCTGGCTCAGTGCTCAGGGCACCCCGATGCCCTAAGAAGCCAGGCCTGGAACCTTCTGGTCAGCCTGCTTTCTGTTTTTTAATTAAAAAAAAATTTTTTTTTAAACTTTTTGAGTCACACCCAGCAATGCTCAAGCATTACTCCAGGCTCTACAGTCAGGAATTGCTCCGGGCAAGGAAACCCCCTCCCTGCTATACTATGGCTCTGTCCCCAGCCTATTTTCTTCACGACGTGCTGCCCAGCTGGCTCACGGTCCCACGCCTTGCTGCTCCAGAAGGCGCGCTCCACAGTCTCCATGCATCCCTCCCCAAAGCCACGCTTCCGGCAGCTGGGCCCACAGTGCAGGACTTGCGGGTAAGACGCTGCTCTCCGGGACCAGCACGGCTCCACAGCGGGCAGGGCGTTTGCCTTGTACACGGCCAGCCCAGGTCCCATCCCCAGCATCCCGTAGGAGCGTGGCCTGAGCATCGCTGGGTGGGTGCAGCCCCCAAAACAAACACAAAAAGATGCTGCTCTGGGGCAACGACATGCCCGGGGGTCCCCACACCCCCAGGCTCTGGCACAGCCGAGTGCAGAGACCAGAAGCTGGGGCTGGCTCCATCTCTGTCCTCTGCCTCCACTCAGAATCAGCAGAGACCTTAGACACGCCCTTCTCCAGTCTCGGCTGCCTGCCCTCTTGCACAATGAGGAGAATCACTTACCTGGAGGGAGGGTGATGAGCTCCAAGCGTGCTACCTACCGATGGGGGTACAGTACCGCCAGCAGGTCAGTCTGTACCGGGACGAGTGCATCAGCAGCCTGAGGGTGCCTTCAGGCTTCCTGATACCCCAAAGTGGCCACTGTGCCTCTGGCCAGACCCCAACAACTTAGGGCCACATTTCCTGAGAAATTAAATGGCCCAAAGTTAGTCGTGTGGGAGCCACGCCCACAGACCACCTCCAGGTCAGCTATACAAGCTCACTTACCAGCCTTGCTTCGGAGACGCAGAAATAAATCTCGAAAGAGATCAAAAGCTGCAATTAATCTTGAACCTGCGCATAACTGAACAGACCAGGGCAAGTCAGAGGGAAGGGTCAGCCCGGTGCCCGCCCAAGCAGAGTCCCCAGCAGCTGCTTGCTTCCACAATCCAAAATTGCCACCATACCCCCAGCCTAACTCCACCGTCTCAGGACGGACCTCACCAAGATAGAATCTGCTAAAAATTCAGTTATGTGGGTTTTGTGACTGAAATCTCCAGGTTTTCTCGAAGTTGGGATGGGCTACTTCCCCCCAGTTCCCAATACTCCTGGAAGCACTAGCAGTCACCCCCACAAGCCAACTCCAGCACCACCCTGTAAGCTCTACTACTGCCTTGCCTCTACTATGAAACTTGGGCAGTCACAGCCACACCCAAAGCTGCCACCCAGTTAAAAATCTACTCCAGCCTACTGTCCCGATAAAAATACTGAATGCACTGAACAAACACCAGGACCTCTTAGCACCTGTATTGCAAACCATAATGCACAAAAGGAAAAGGAGAGAGAGCAAGAAGAGAAGCAAAGCGCTTCCCATAGAGGGTAGCTGGGGGTCGGCGGGGTGGGGGGGGTGTTGGGAAATGGTGGGAGGGGAACCGGACATTGGTGATGGGAAATGTGCACTGGTGGAGGGATGGGTGCTGGATTATTGTATGACTGAAACCCAATTATGAACAGCTTCGTAATGGTCTATCTCACAGATATTCAATTTAAAAAAAATTTTAAGAAGTAATGCAGCGTTCATGCCCAATTCAATCAGCTTAATCAATAGCTGAACAAATAGCAGTACTCCTACATTAAAAAAAAAAAGGATGCATACAGTGCCGCATCCAAGTGGGGTGCTGATTCTCACACACACACTCCCCAACCCAACATCTGGGCTCAGAAACTCAAAGCCCCACCCTAACTACCAGCCCTCAGCACCCCAGTGGGATCGACCCCTGCCCAGACTCGCCTTCTCCTAGCAGGGCAGAAGCCAGGCGCCACCTACTGGGGAATCAGGGTGAGAGCCGCCTGGCTGTCCTGCCAGGTGGGTGGAGCTTTGGACCGTTCCCGCCCCTCCCCATATTGGAACCAGAACGGTGGGTCCTACGAGAGTTTTTCCAGTGTTGTTATTGTTGTTGTTGTTGTTGTTTTCCTTTCGTCCTCAAGCATGTAATTTGCTTTGTTATACTTTTATTAAAGCATAGGCATGCAGTGTTCCAGCTGTGTCAACTTCCCTCTACAGGCGTTCTGGGTTCCCTCTCCCCTCACCTACCCCCCAGCCCACCTCCTCGACAGGCACGTTCTTAAGTTTGGTTGTTGAGGTTTGGATCTCCTGCTTTCAGTGCTGTTGACTCTGTGGTTTGGATCAAGAGCTATACCTATATCTCTCCTACACGGTCGTGCTTCTAAAGCCCGTTACCCCTAACCGCCCCCCCCCCCCCACACACACACCCCACCCACATTCCCTGATGTCCTTCTTCTTGCTACCCCTATCAATTTTTTTTTTTTTGCTTTTTGGGTCACACCCAGCGATGCTCAGGGGCTACTCCTGGCTTTGCACTCAGGAATTACTCCTGGCGGTGCTTGGGGGACCATATGGGATGCCGGGGATCGAACCCGGGTCGGCCGCGTGCAAGGCAAACGCCCTACCCGCTGTGCTATCACTCCGGCCCCAATATCAATTTATTTCCCTCTGTGCTTCTAATTCCGATATTCAAAGGGTGATCAAGTTACCCTCCCTTTAGTACCTTGCATCCCCTTGTTCAGTATGCGGCAGAGAAGTGAGATCATCCTGTTTGTCCTTCTTATGACTTACTTCACTCTAATTCCATCCAAGTTGCAGTGAGTCACTTGATTTTTGTCATCCCATGCTGCTAACTGCGTAGTATTCCACTCTGTATGGAATATCTTCACAATCCACTCCTGTTTCCTTGGACACCTAGGTTAATTTTACTATATCTTAATTATTGCAGCTAAGTGCTGCCGTGAATAGTGGTGTGAATTCATGTTTTTGTGTCCTGGGATGCAATTTCTGGGTCCTACGGCAGCTCAGTTCTTACTTTACTTAGAAACCTCCACGCTGTTCTCACAGGTGCTGGTGGAGACAGCATTCGCGTCCGCGTGAGAGTTCCTGTTTCACCACAGCCCCAGCCACACCAGTGGTTCCCCCATTTTTGACATGTGACATTCTCACTGGTGTGAGATGATACTTCATTGTCATTTGGATTTCCCTGATAGTAGATAATGTTGAGCACTTTCTCATGTGCCTATTGGCCATCTGCCCATCTTCCTCCTAGAAGTTCTCTTCTCCCCATTTTTTGATAGGGTTCTTGGACATTTTTGTAGCTGTTGACCTTTGTGGGTACCTTATATGCCCTGGATGTCTGATGTGTTGAGTGTAAATATTTTCTCCCATTCCGTTAGTTTTTTTTTTTGGGGGGGCACACCCATCTATGCTCAGGGCTCACTCTTGGCTCGGCACTCAGGGATCATGCCTGGCGGGCTAGGAGTCATCCAATACATGTGGACCCAGGAATCGAACCTGGGTCAGCCACATGCAAGATAAGTGCTGTACCTGCTGCATAATTCCGGCCCTAAAATACCTTTTTGTTTTAGCCCATACTTCTTTTACCATGCAGAAACTTTTCAGTTTGATGTTTTGATGATGATGATGATGATGATGATGATGATGTTGCCTTTGCCAGTGGCGTCATATCACTGAAGACTCCTTTGAGTTTGAATCTCTGCTCCTGCAAGAGTTCTTAGCTCTGCCAGTCTCTCCCCTCCAGTACCAAATCCTAACTCTGAACTCCAGCCTGTCCAGCTGTGCAAGGACACACTGCCCACTCTCCCCACGTGACCCTGGAGGGACCAGGCCCTTAGACGCAATCTTCCCACGGGCTGTCCTGTCAGCCTGGAACCCGGCCCCACCTTCTTCTCCCTACCTGGCTGACCACTTCCTCCCACTGCAGGCCTCCACTTAAGTGGAGCCTGGGGAGGCCCTAGGGGGCGCTCCTTGCCCCCCCCCCTCATCCCCAGTTCCTAACACACTCCAGTGTTAGATCCCCAGCAGCAAGTCCTGGTATGCTTGTATCTCCCCAAAACAGGCACACAGCCATGAGAGAAGGAGACAAGGGGCTTTCAGGAAGGATGCGGGGGGCTGCTCCAGTCCGGGGACCCCCTCCACCCACTGCCTGCGTTGGCCTTGACTCCTGGCCGAGCGTCTTGATGGGCTGCCTTCCCCTCTCTGGAGTTCTCTGCACTCTTCCCTTGCTTCCTTCTGCAAATCTTCCTTCCAAGGAGTCAGGGAAGGGAGCCGATGGGCCAACGCAAGTCTGAAATGTTGCCTGGGGCCTGAGGCTGTGAGTCTGACGCCAGCCGCTTCCCTCACCCCCCCTCCCCCGCTCCCACCCCCACCGCGCCTGCTCTTCGGTCTGGGACCCAGTGCCACGGACCATGCGCGCAGGTGTGCGCGCGCAGGGCGGAGGCCACACCCGAGAGAGCGACTGTTGGCAGGGATGGTGAAGCGGCCAGCAGCCCTTGGACCAGGCGGTGTGGGAGAACCACCGCGAAAGCTGGGGGACCCCCCGCCAGGGAGCCGGGTGAAGCGGGCAGGTGGGGGGCGCCAGGGAGCCGAGCGCATACAGGAGACCTGAAGGAGCCGTGTGGCCCCGAGCGCACCAGGGCCGCCGGTGATGAGCAGCGGGGCCAGGTGTGCGACCACCGGATATGCAGCCAGGGGAGTGAGCACCGCAGCTGTGTGCGATGACTCCCGGGCCTCAGGGGCTGCAGAGGGAAGGGAAGTGGAGGGGGAAGGGAAAAGCACGCTAGCGGGTAGGGCTTGGGCTCAGTCACAGCTGGCATCAGACACAGGCAACGGTATTTAGTATTTATTTGGGGGGAAGTGGGGGTTCAAACCCAGCTGTGTCAGAGCTGACTCCTGGTTCTGTGCTCAGAGGTCATCCTGGTGGTGCTTAGGGGTACCAGGGCTGGCTCTGCAGAGCAAAGCAAGAGCCTTAGCCCCTGTCCTGTCTCTCCAGGCCAGCAGATACTCCGAGAACACTTGGTTTGTGATAGGAAAGTAGGAGCTTGTACCTGGTGCTCCCCAGAACGCAGATCCGACACTGACTTGTTTTTGCTCAGCTGGAAAATGAAGGGAATGAGAATTGTCCACCTCACTGGCCTTGGAGAGGGGTGATGAGATGGCTTGCTTAGCAGGGCACTGGCCTTTGCAGGGTGCTGACCCTAGCAGGGCTCTGACCAGCTCAGCGTCCCATGGAAGGACCAGCCTTGCCACTGGTGTCCACTGAGCAAGCGCGGTGTCATCCCTAACTGACCGTTGGGGCTCTGGGAAGCTGCTCCTCAGGCCCCTTCTTAACTCCTCCCAGACCCCGGCTGCCCTCAGGAATTGCTGGGCATCCACAGAGCATCCTGCCCAGCTGGCCTCCCAGAGTGCCTCCCCTCCTGGCCTGTAGGGGGCGCCAGCAGGGTCTGGTGGGCAAAGGCCCGACTGTGAGGACCTGCCCTCCCTGCTCCCCATTTCCCCGGCCACCCCCCTCATGGGGCCCCTTGCAATCTTGTCATTGTGGCAGCCAGCACCGCCCCTCAGAGCTGATGGCTACTGTTTCCTGGGGAGGGCCCCTCCTGTCCCTGAAGACCTCACCTGGGACCCTGCATCATGCCCACTTCCTCCTGTCTCAGCTCTCTGTCATGTCCATAGATCTGCTGCCACCCCTGGCCTCGGGCTGCCCTGGACAGAGTGAGCCCCGCACTGCCGGGGCCGTGACACTGCCTGCAGCCCCTGACACCAGCCCAGAGTGTCCGCAGTTGCTGGTCTTCAGCCCCTCTTGCCTGTGGGAACCTGTATCCGTGGTCTCCGAGGGTCTCGCAGCCTGACACGCTCCGACTGGCCAGTTAGCAGAGTCATGTCATGCTCAGTGTGACAACCCTTCCTCGGGCCCCTTCTCCTGACAAACCCAAATCCCTGACTCCATGCCCCCCACCTGCCCCAGACATGCCCCCGACACCTCACACCCAAGATCAAGTGGGCTAATCTGTTCCCCTACTCTTGTTTCGTTTTGTTTTGTTTGAGTCACACCTGGCAATGCTCAGGGGTTAACCCTGCTCTGCATTTAGGAATTAATCCTGGCGGTGCTGGGGGACCAGATGGGATTCCGGGATTGAATCTGGTTGGCCATGTGCAAGGCAGATGCCCCGCCCACTGTACTATCACACCGACACCTGTTCCCCCCCCCCATTCTCTTTTTTTTTTCTTTTTGGGTCACACCCGGCAATGCACAGGGATTACTCCTGGCTCTGCACTCAGGAATTACTCCTAGCAGTGCTCGGGTGACCATATGGGATGCTGGGACTCAAACTCGGGTCGGCTGCGTGCAAGGCAAACGCCCTACCCGCTGCACTATCACTCCAGCCTCTGTCCCCCCCTATTCTTGATGGGGACTTCCCACCCTGAGTAGACTAAGGTAAAAGAGGAGAAAGAGGAACAAGAGGAGGGGAAGAGAAGAAGATGGAGGAGGAGGAGAGGGAGAAAGGGACCATCTAGAACAGAAGTTCTCAGACAGATTTAGCCCACTGCCCTTTTTCAGAGAAAAAAAAAATCACTTAGCACCCCTAGGAGATCTACTTTTTTTTTTTTTTGCTTTTGGCTCACACCCCGCAACACACAGGGGTTACTCCTGGCTCTGCACTCAGGAATTATTCCTGGTGGTGCTCCGGGAACCATATGGGATGCTGGGAATCGAACCCGGGTCGGCCACGTGCAAGGCAAATGCCCTACCCGCTGTGCTATGGCTCCAGCCCCAGATCTACCTTCTTTAATCAAACAAACAGAAGCACTCCTCACCCCGATGGCACCTGAGGTGCTGCCACCACCTGGAGAGGTCCAGGCCCTGGTGTGTGTGTGTGGGGTGACATCACCCACTTGAGGAGGGAAATACTGGCCTATGCCCTTTCTCTTACATCTGCTCTGTTACATCCACATCTACCCATAAACCTCCTCTCTCGAACACACTGCCCAGCCTCTTCGCAGCCTCACTGCCATGGTCTCTAATCCTGGAACCCTCTGTGCACCTTCCACCCCAGCACCCCAAGGCCTTCGAACACACCGTGTCCCCTGCAGACCCCCCATTTCTTCTGCCTTCATCAAGCTCATTTCTACTTGTTTTTCAAGTTTTAGCTTAAGGGTAATTACTGTGTGTCTCAAAAGTTAGTAACTGCCCAACCTTTAATAAATAAATATATATATATATATATATATATATGTGTGTGTGTGTGTGTACTGATATGTATATATATATATTTTATGCCTGATATATAGAACTTTATTGGATGTATTCACCATTGCATGCTTCCTCAAATTCTCTGATGAATGAGCAAATTCTTTTTTTTTTCTTTTTGGCTTACACCCAGTTATGCTCAGGGATTATTCTCACTCTACTCTCAGGAATTACTCCTGGCAGTGCTGGGGGAACCAAATGGAATGCTGCAGATCAAACCCGGGTCAGCCAGGTGCAAGGCAAACGCCCTATCTGCTGTACTATGGCTCTGACCCTAAGCAAATTCTTTTAAAATGCTGTTTTATATCATTTTACAAGTGAAAAAACTAAAATTTAAAGAGGTTACCATTTTTGCCCAGTGACCCACAACTGGTAATAATCGTAGAAACTATTAAAAAAAATGTCGATTAATCAGAGTTTGAAAGCAGTGACTTTTTTTTTTCTTTTTTGGGTCACACCCAGCGATGCTCAGGGATTACTCCTGGCTCTGCACTCAGGAATCACTCCTGATGGTGCTTGGGGGACCATATAGGACAATGGGAATCGAACCCAGATGGATCGTGTGCAAGGCAAACGCCCTACCTGCTGTGCTATCACTCCAGCCCCTGAAAGCAGTGACTTTAATGGATTGGAATATAGTACTTTGCTGTGGCAAGTGTCCTGAGGGGCTGGTGCGGCTGTAAGATCCAACCCAGCTCTCTTCACGAACCCTCCTCTGACCAAGGTTCAGCGTCTGAGCATCTGTCTGCCACACCCACTGTAACCCAGACTCACTCAGCCACAAAGACACACTTCCTCAGTTGAGAATCTCAAGATCTGAGAACATCAACAACAAAATCCCCTTCTAGAGAATTTACAGAAGGGAAGTAAATGCTCAAGAGCACACCATAAAGAGATCCCCCAACCCCACCCAGCATGAAAGAACTATAGGGAGATATATTTAGATTCTCCATTTAGCAGAAGTGAAAGTTGATACAAACTTGCTAGAGGGCAGTTTAAGTAAGTAACCTACCTCAACAATTTAAAGCCATTTTCCTTTTGACTTCCGGCAATCTGTCCTGAGAAAAGAACAGCCCAAGTATGCTAAGTAGCAAGTTCTGGAAATAACCTAAACTCCGAACAATCGAGCTCTGGATCAAGAATAGCACTGAAGGGGCTGGAGCGATAGCACAGCGGGTAGGGCATTTGCCTTGCACATGGCTGACCCGGGAGTAACCCCCGTGCATCGCAGGGTGTGACCAAAAAGAAAAAAAAAAAGAATAGCACTGGAAACAAAATAGTATCATGCAGTGAACATCTGCGTGACACCAGGTAGGGTGGCAACACACGTTCCTAGCTGCAAAGAAGATGGAATTATGGGGCCAGCGGTAAAAGGGGGGCTGGAGTCCCTTCTCACCTTCCCTTAGCCCCGATCCTCACACGTGCTTTACAGCCTGCCCAGCTGCTGAGCACCCACATACTCTGGTCCGCTGTGGTGCCTTGCATGCTTGCATGCAGCCAACCTGGGTTCGATTCCTGGCATCTCATACAGTCCCTGGAGCACGACCAGGTATGATTCCTGAGTGCAGAGCCAGAAATAACCCCTGGGCATTGTCAGGTGTGACCCCAAAACCAAACCCCCAAAATTCCTTCGCCTCTCTAGTGCATTGGGTCGGCACCAGACAGGGCCTTGCATGAAGGTGACCTGGGTTTGATCTCCAGCCCTGCCAGGAGTGATCTCTGAGCAAAGAGCCAGAAATAAGCCCTAAGCACAGCCAGCTATGACACCAAAAAAAAAAAAATCAAAAATAAGAAAAAAGAAAAGGAAAAAGTCTGCCGTCCTATCAGTGAAAGAGTGATCTCTGTGGGGCACGCAAAGGCAAAGTCCAGAGGGCAAAAGAACAAAATGCGGTTTCCTCTGTAGTCAGACGGCTAGCATCTTTGAACTGACCATCTGGCACAACGGATGTGGCTTTGAAGTTGGGGTCAGGGTTCCCAATTTTGACATTTCCTCAAGACAACTTGTTATTTGGCAGCACTGACAAAGATACCCCCAAAACTGGTCAGGAAGATTGAGAAAGTTATTTCTAGACCTAGAACATATATTCTACATATATGAACATACAGGTGTAGGTATACCTATTTCTCCACCTACATCCTTCTATATATGTGCACTACATTCATTGCAGCGCTATTGACAATAGCAAAGATCTAGGAACAGGTTATGGATATGACTCCAAGGCACAGGTGCTTTGCATGTGGAACTCTGTGTTCACACTCGGGCATTCCATAGTCCCCAGTTACTACCAGGATGACCCTATCCATGCAGCACTGCACCAAGTGTGGCCAATACATATAGCGCCAAGTGCGCAGTGACAGTTGATCAGATAAAGAAACTGTGGTCCAGGGGCTGGAGGGATAGTACGGCAGGTAGGTGCTTGCTTTGCATGCGGCTGACCTAAGTTTGATCCCCAGCACTCTAAACACTGCCGGGAGGGATTCTTGATGGCAGATCCAGGAGTAACCCTTGAGCAACATAGGTGTGGCACAAATAAGAAAGGAAGGAAGAAAGAAAGAAAGAAAGAAAGAAAGAAAGAAAGAAAGAAAGAAAGAAAGAAAGAAAGAAAGAAAGAAAGAAAGAAAGAAAGAAAGAAAGAAAGAAAGAGGAAGAAAGAAAGAGAAAGAAAGAAAGGAAAGAGAGAAAGAAAAAGGAAGGAAGAAAGAAAGAAAGAAAGAAAGAAAGAAAGAAAGAAAGAAAGAAAGAAAGAAAGAAAGGAAGGAAGGAAGGAAGGAAGAAAGGAAGAAAGAAAGAAGAAAGAAATTGTGGTCTAATCAGAGAGCCCTCAATGAGCAGGGCACATGCTCTGTGTGCGGGAGGCAGAAGGCCTGGGTTTGACCCCCACAACTATATGGTCTCTTTAGTACCACAGCAAAAGCATGTAGCCCTTGGGTACCACCAGTTGTGTCCCCAAAATAAAATAATAGGCTTGAGAGATAGCACAGTGGGCAAAGCGTCTCTCTGACATGTGACAGCCGACCTGAGTTTGCTCTCCAGCTCCCCGTACTTTCCTCCTGCCAGAAGTAATCACTGAGCACCACCCGTGTGGCCTCCAAGCCAAATACAAATAAATAGCTGTGTATGGACACAAGGGAATACTGTTTAGCCATAACAAAAGAGAAGTTTTTGTGATTTTTGGACCATACCCGACAGTACTCAGGGGTTACTCTGGCTCTACATTCAGGAAACACTCCTGGCAGTGCTTGGGGAACAATATGGGATGCTGGTGTTCGAACCCAGGTTGGCTGTGTGCAAGGTAAACACCCTACCTGCGGTACTATGGCTCTGGTCCAGAAAGGATGAAGTCTGAACCTCAGCTCCAGCATAGTTGGAAATAAGCAAGTCAGTCAGAAGGGGAAAGACAAACACTGAAAGATGTCAGGCCCCAGTGGAACATGAAAATAAAGCAGGACTGGAGAGGGTACAGGGCTTAAGGTGCGTGCCCATGTGCAGCCAGTCCTACTTTGATCCTGGCACCACCTGGTCCCCCTCCCGCTACCCACTCGGCTGTATGTCTGGGCTGCACAGCCTGGAGACTCATCAGCACTGCCGGGAGGACCCCCTGGTCTCTACACTGTAGGCGTAGACAGGGTCCTCCCATTGAACTGCCCACGGCTTGGCTGAGAATCCCCAGGAGGGACCCCTGAGCACCTCCAGGGAAACTCGGGAAAGAAAACAAAACAAAGTAACAACTTGTAACAAAGCCCTAGAGCTAAAGCAACCACTGACCTGAGGGGGATGGGGCAGGAAGTGGACTTTGGGGTGAATGAGGTAATATGGTAACATTGTTACCCTAAGAAATATAAACATTTACATTCTTACAAACCAACTGTTGTTAGTTACCACAATTTAAAAATTGCTTGTAGGGCAGGGCGTCCAGCTAGCAGGGCTCTTCCCTCGCCTTGCACAGGCCTGTTGGGATCAATACCCTGCACCCAAGTGTGGTCCCCCAAGCCCCAGCAGGAGTGATCTCTGAATGCAGAGCCAGGAGTAAGCCCCGAGCAGTGCTGGGTGTGGCCCCAAAATATATGCATTAGTGTATATATTAGCATATATATACACATATCTATATACACATAGATAATGTTTAGGTTAGATAACTAGTTAATATTCGATAAGACTTTTCCATTTTCTTTTTCTTTTTTCTCTATCTACATGTTTCTATGTCACTGTCACTGTCATCCCATTGCTCATCGATTTGCTCGAGCAGGCACCAGTAACATTTCCATTGTGAGACTTGTTACTAGTTTTGGCATGTTGAATATGCCACAGGTAGCTTGCCAGGCTTTGCCATGTGGGCAAGATATTCTTGGGAGCTTGCCAGGCTCTCCAAGAGGGGTGGAGGAATTGAACCCGGGTCGGCTGTGTACAAGGCAAATGCCCTACCACTGTGCTATCGCTCCAGCCCACCCAGTAATGGAGGTGCACATGTTTCCATGTATTTTTAATGGATTTTGTGTAATTATTTTTGTAAAGGAGAAAGCTACACTGCATTTCCTTTTATTTTATTGGATTTTATTGGTGGGGGGAGGTGTCGGGCTATACATGGAAATTCTCAGGGGCGACTTGTGGCTGTGCTTTGGTGCAGATATGCAATGCCAGGAATCCAATGTGGGTCTGAAACATTCAAAGCAAGCACCTTAACCCTTATTATTTCTCTGGCACTGGGGGGCGGGTGGGGGGTCATTGCATTTCAAAAAAGAAGCTCTGAGTGGGAGAGATAGTACGGTGGGTAAAGTGCCTTCTTTGTACATGGCCTGACAGGGTTCAATCCCAAACACTGCTTATGATCCTGAGCCCCACCAGGAGTAAGCTTTGAGCACAGTCAGGTGTGGCCAAAACAAACAAACAAACAAACAAACAAAAAATAGTTCTTCATCCAATAAGCTGAAGAAGTTCCTGGCATCAGTTCCAGAGCATAAACAACTACATGCTCCTGGGCACAATTGCTCACATGCGGATGGCAAGCACAGGAGATCTAGTTGGGGGGAACCTGTCTTCATCATACCATCTCTCAATCCTTCACAGCCTTTCAGTGTTATTCGAGGGATAGAAATAAACAGCTGTGGAACATACCATCACTGAGGGCCAGGGAGATAGCCCGAAGGTGTGGCAGCCCATCATACAAGAGTTCCAATTCTCATCATCTCACAGGCTATGCGAGACTGCTAGGTTGGCACTGGTGACCCCTGCATTGCTTTGTGTGAGCAAAGAATAGAACCCTTCGGACTGGAGAGATGGTGCCAGGGTAAGGTGCCTGCTTGCCTGGGACGCCCAAGACCATGGTATATCCAGCACTCCATATGGTTTAATGAGTATGCTCAGGAGTCACTCCTTAGCTCCACACCAGGATGTGGCTCCAATTCCCCCTTTCACCACCAAAAAAAGAAAGAAAATAAAAAGACTTGAACTTCCCCGGCCTAGTGCCGAGTGCTAGGAGTGCCCCTAGATGCCCCTTGAGCACTTTGAGGGGGGGCCCAAACATCCATTTAAGTCAAAATTCCAGATAGGTCACAAATACTAGCACCCCTTACCTGTAAAATAGAAGTAATAACAATGTCTAATATCATGAGGGTTAAAAGAAGCAATTAGGTTGGAAAAGTAGTACAGGAGGTAAGGTGCTTGTCTGATCCGTCCATCTCGAGCCCCCGCAGACGGTCCCTCAGGACCTTCAGGAGTGACCCCAAACCCCCGAAATGCTTATGGAATAAGTATGGACTAATCTGTTCTCTGTTTTTGCGCGGACGTGGGGTTTTCATGGATTTGTTGTTGTCATTCCTCGCACCGCCACGAGGCGCGCTATCGCGCCCGGACTGAGCGGGGCCGGGGCGGCGGGGCGGAAGCCCGTCTAGCCACCGCCGCCGCCATCTTGGTGGGCCGGCTCTGTCACCCGCGGGTGTTAGGTCGAGCAGTTTCTGAAGCTCCCTCCCCCGCCCGCGGCGACCCTCAGCGCCGCGCTTCGTTTGTGAGACACTCCAGGGGAGTAAATCCTCTGACCCAAAAGCGAGTCTGAATCTCCTTGGAAACGCGGAGGGCGGCGTCTTCCGGGTCTGGCCTTGTCCCGTGACCCCAGACTTGTCCTTCCGGGGGCACGACGTAACCGTCGCCCCGCCCTTCTCGCTCCCTCTTTCCGGTGGCGGCGTCTAGCGAAGAGTCGCAGGTGAGAGGGCCGCGGCCGCACAATCCGGGGCCATCCCTTAGCTGGGGCAGTCCGCGGGCCCCGGGGGGAGCGGGACGGGGACCCCCGCGGGGGAGGCGAGCTGCGTGCCGGGCGGCGGGGGGCCCGGGCGCGCCGTGTCCCGGATGGCAGCCCCGGGCCCGGCGTGTGGGGCAGCCCCGTGCGCCGCCGTGGGCTCCCACGAGCCGCTTCCCGGGCCGCGGCGGGGCAGCCGGACGGGGGGGTGGGTGCGCCTGGGCCGTGGGGCTCCCGGGAGCGCCGAGGCGGGGGGCTGCACCGGCCCGCCCGCGGCGGAGGCGCGTCTTGGGGCCCGCTGGCCTAGGCTCCCG
This sequence comes from Sorex araneus, assembly GCF_027595985.1. NCBI lineage: Eukaryota > Metazoa > Chordata > Mammalia > Eulipotyphla > Soricidae > Sorex > Sorex araneus. Next base: position 47,894,045 of record NC_073307.1, on the reverse strand, counting down.
CGGGACTGGGCCCAGGGGCTGGGTCCAGGGACGGTTTAAAGATCTGCTCTCGACTGCCGGGGAAAGGAGCGGTCACCCGAGGGTACATGAGAGTTCTTTGGGGGAAATGCAGCCCCAGCGCCCACCACCCTCCCCTCGCCACCGCCACCCTCTGGTCAGGGACCACCGGCTTATTCACTTAATGGTAACACGCTGATTAAAGGCTTCGTGTAGATAGACTCCAGTCTTAGGATTTTGGGTTTATTATTATTATTATTACTATTATCATCTAGCACCCGAATAGTATCCCATTATGTGTTTATACAGTCCGTGGACACTTAAATTTTTTTGCATCTCTTACTGGGTTGTTTATAGTTATTTCACTTGTTATAGTCTTACTGATCTTTGGTTAGGTACCCAGGAGTGGGATTGCGGCGTTCTGTGGCATTTCAGATCTTAACTCCATGCTGTTTTCCAAAAGATTGCACCAATTTAATATTCACGTGGCATTTGTACGAGTGGCAGTCCCTTTCTATCCTCATTAGCCAGCATGCATAATGGCATTTAAACTGGCTTTTGGAGGGGGGGGGTTCTTGACTACAGGAAATAGCATATGGGTAGGTGGGTGTCTTTGCAGTGGGGCGGGGGCCTGCGTTCTAACTGACAGTGTTCAGGTCTGGAGAGAGAGCATAGAGGATAGGGCACTTGCCTTGCATGTAGCCGACTTGGTTTGATCCCCAGCACCCTATGTGGTCCCCCCGAAGCCCACCAGGAGTGATCTTGAGTGTAGAGTCAGGAGTCATCCCTGAGTGCCACTGGGTATGGCCTGAAAATAACCAAAGCTATCAGTCAGCTTCAGTTCCCTCCCCCCCCCCACTTTCACTAATACAACGGGTGGGGGGGGCTGGCAGGCAGCACCCCCAGTGATGCTCTGTTATTTCTGGCTCTGAACCCCGGTCACTCCTGGCATGCTCTGGTGACTATATTGTGCGAATGCCCTTCCCACTGTACTGTTAGCATGGGTAGGTTTGGGACTGTATCCTTGTTACTGGTCTTTGGGACTTGGGATCCTTGGAACCCAGAAGCACTCCTGGCTTGCTGTGGAAGGACCGTGAGGTACAGCCTGGGGATCCCCTGCTTTTGTATACTCTGCTCCATCTGTTGCCTAAACAAATCTTTCACACCTAGGAGATAAGGCCCAGAGAAAATTGATTTCCTGGATGTGCAGAGCTGTTGACTGCAGATCTCTAAAGACTAAGCTTTATGGCCTCCTGAGGGGTCTGCTCCAAGTTCCTCCCATTCCCTTGATTCAGGAGAGAGGTTACTTTCTAGCGTTGGGCTCTTTCTAGTCCTCCATTCAATCTCTTGGTATTGCGAGAAGTGACTTTTAGAACCTAGCATAATCCTGAGTGGAGGAGGAGTGGGACAGGAGCTGCAATTGAGGGTTCCGTTTTTCCCACTTTCCGTGCTCGGGGTTACTCCTGGTGGTGCTAGGGGGACCATGTGGGGTGCCAGGGATTGAATCTAGGTCAACTATATGCAGAACAAGTTCCTACCCCGCTGTACTCTTTCTAGCCCAAGGTTTTCGTTTTCTACAAAACTTTAGGAACCAGTAAGGGGAGTTCCGGAAACCTTACGCTGGGGTTCTTTTCCTTTTCAGAAATGGCACCTCGCAAGGGGAAGGAAAAGAAGGAAGAACAGGTCATCAGCCTTGGACCTCAGGTGGCTGAAGGAGAAAATGTGTTTGGCGTCTGCCACATCTTTGCATCCTTTAATGACACGTTTGTCCATGTCACTGATCTTTCTGGCAAGTACGTCCCGCAAGTGTGAAGTCTCTCGGGTTCTGGCTGCCATTAGCAAGAGTAACGTGCTAATACAGAGCTAAGCTGCCTCAGATTGGGCTCGCCCAGGCAGAGCTCACCAGAGTTTTGGCAGAAAGCCTCTGCTTTTCACATGTAAGAGGGCATGTGTTCCCTTAGTCCCTCCTGGGTGAGAAATGGTTGTGCTTCTGTCCTCAGGGAAACCATCTGCCGCGTGACTGGTGGGATGAAGGTGAAGGCGGACCGAGATGAGTCCTCTCCGTATGCGGCCATGCTGGCTGCCCAGGACGTGGCCCAGCGGTGCAAGGAGCTGGGCATCACTGCTCTCCACATCAAACTCCGGGCCACAGGAGGAAATCGGTACGCACGGCTGGGGTTGGGCGGGGAGGTCCTGGGCCCTCCTGCTCCCTGAAATCACTGTGTCTATTGAGCCACGCCTGCACATGGGGTGCTGGAAGAGTGATAGAAACAGGTGGGGGTTGTTGTTTCGGTTCATTCCTGGTGGTGCTCGGGTATCATGCCTGACATTGCTGGGGGATCAGAGCAAGCACCCTGCCTGGTGTACTCGGTCCAGCCTGACAAAGACACCTATGGTAGCTTAGGTCACATGCTTACGATGGTGTTAGCATTGATGGCACTGGAGTACACCCGCCACCCAGATGCAGTCTGATCTGCCTGCCCTTCCCCCTGCCTCCTCTTAGCAGTTTACTCTCCAAGGTCAAAGGCTTGTCATTGTTTGGTGGGCTCTTCCCTGTTTTCTGTCTCTTCCACGGAGTGAGGTCACCAGGAATCTGCTCTTTGCTTTCTTCCTTTTGGGGTGGGGGTGTCACACCCAGCGATGCAGAGGGATTATTCCTGGTTCGTGCACTCAGGAATTACTCCTGGTGGTGCTCGGGGGACCATATGGGATGCTGGGAATCAAACCTGAAATCTGCTCTTTTTTGACTTCACTTAACATGATACCTAGACCACGACTGATTTTTATGTATATGATATATATATATATATATTGTTGTTTGTGGTGATTGATTACATTCAGTATTCCAATCTCATCATCATCCCACAACTATTTTTACCCGGTCATACATTTGGGTTGTTATATTCTGGCTGTACTGAGTCCTGCAGTGAATTTAGGAGTGCATATATCTGTTTGGTTTTTTTTGGGGGGGTGGAGGGGAGTGGGTTTTCAGAGCTTAGTCTTGGCTCTGCACTCAGTGATCACTCCTGGCAGGGCTTCAGGGACCATATGGGGTGCCAGTGACTGAACTTGGATCTGCTGTGTGTAAAGCAAGCGCCTTACCCACTGTGCTGCCTCTCCAGCCCCTTGAATTAATGTTTCTGTGTTTAGAGTGTAGGTGCCGAACAGTGGGATTGGCTGGGTTGTATGGGAGCTCTAGTCTTGCTCTCTGAGGGGGGCTTTCCGTGCGGTTTTCCTTACGTAACTCTCCGTTTCTCAGCACGAAGACTCCCGGACCTGGGGCGCAGTCAGCCCTTAGGGCCCTGGCACGCTCGGGAATGAAGATTGGCAGGATCGGTAAGTGCGTCCCTCTGGAGAGTGGTGGGTCTCCGGCATGGTGGCCCTCAAAAGTGGTGTAATGCCCACTGGGTACAGGGCCTGGGTTGGAGACTTGGAAGTTAAATTTGTTGAACTTAAGGTTTTCTGGAAACCTCTTGGGACAAAATCTCCTCAGGTGCTTTTGCCAGCTTGGTGTGAATGGTTTCTCCCCGTCCTCTTGGGCCAGTGCACTTCCGTTTCCGCGTCTGGCTCACGTTCTGGAGCTGGGCTTGAGACGGGCACTTCCTTTCCAGTGTCGCTCCCCGGGCCCCTGTGTGTCAGTAGGTGTGTTGGTCTCTGGAGGGGGTCAGAGCTAACGCGGGGCTGGAGGCACTTGCCTTGCATGTGGCCAGCCCCGCTTTGGTCCCTGGCATGAACCCCTGAGCATTTCACGGGGTGGGAGTCCTAGCTGGGCCTCCCCTTAGCTCGCCCTTAGCCTTTGTCTATGTTTTTTCTTTTCTTTTCTTTTCTTTTCTTTTCTTTTCTTTTTTTAATGTGGGGTGGTAATGTTGACAGTCCCTTGGTATTGTGGTCCAGTTAATCTTAAGGTTTTTCTATTAGGAAGATTTTCAGCCTTTAATGTTTAAAAGATCATCTTCCATTGCTGTGTTTAGGACATTTTCCCACTGAGTTCTAGTTTGGGTGGATGGACAGAGCTGGGTTATTTCCCTGCCTTTGGCTTCCGTGTACGCTGTGTGCACTCACTGAGCTTCTGTTTCCCGTCCGGGAAAACCACATCTGAAGTTTGGAGAAAGCAAGTGAGGCGGTTAAACACAGTCCCTGAGGGGTGGGAGTATGGGCCCTGCTCTCTTAGACCCTGGTGAGGAAGCACCGGCTCCTTCATGCAGCTCCGGCCACTGACGTTTTCTCTCCTGCCCGCAGAGGATGTCACCCCCATCCCCTCCGACAGCACCCGCAGAAAGGGGGGTCGCCGTGGTCGCCGTCTGTGAACAGGACTCCGGAGATTATTTTCTGTTAATAAATGGCCTTCATGTAAGCTCTTTGACTCTAGTCTCACTCATTTGGGGCTCCCCTCCCGTGCAAGGAGAGCTGGCCCTCCTTTCAGTGTCTGACCAGGCCGCGGGAGTGACGCAGGCCTGCGGCTCGGGGTGAGCCTGTGTTCTGCCAGCTGCTGCCCAGGGAGTGGCAGTCCAGAGAGACGAGGCAGGTGCCAGGGCCTCTCCGTGCTGCGTTGCTTTGGACACCAGGTAGGCCAAGGCCTCTCAGTCCTTGTTTCGGAAGTGGAGGTGTTCTGTTGGTCCCTAAAACGGCCCAGTTCTTAGAGTCAGCAGAGTGGGGACGGGAGCCAAGTGTAGCCTGCACAGGAGCCATATATAAACAGGCGTGGGCGGCGCCCTCCCCCGAGCCCCATACCGTCTGTGCAGAAGGCGAGTGTGCTCTGCTGCATCCTCTTCTCACTTGGCAGCTCCTGGAGCTGTTCTGCATCAGTACATAAAGTACATACTCAGTCACCCCACAGATACACACCAAGCCCTATTTTCATCGGTGATGAAAATAAATTTGCTTTCTGGAAGCTTGCACCGAGCCTCGAGGACCCGGAGGCAGCAGATGGTCGTGAGTTCTCTAAGATGCCGCCGTGGGGCCCTTTCATGGTGACTGCTGCAGAAGCTGCAGGAACAGGACACGAGGCTCGTGCCGGGAAGGGAACAGAGCATCAAGGATACAAGGGAAACAGCCAGACCAGTAGCAGCTTGGGATGCTGTCAGTCGGGACAATCCTCTGCTCTTGGAGCAGAAACCAGCAAATGAATAATAGATCCTGAGGCACAGGTGTGGGTTACCCTGTTGAGTAGTATGTTAAGTATCAAAGTAGCGTGGAGCCAGAGAGGTTGAGGGTTCTTCCCTCAGGCACTGCTCACCCCCCTGGCACCACACACTGCCAGGGGTCACTCCTGAGCAGAGCTGGGTATGACCCAAGATACAGGTAAACTGAAAGGTCTAAGATGCACCTTACGTGGAGGCTGGACTTGGTGAAAGGATAGATTTTATTGGTTTGTTTTTGCTTTTTGGGTCACACCCTGTGTTGCACAGGGGTTACTCCTGGTAGTGCTCAGGGGACCATATGGGATGCTGGGAATAGAACCTAGGTTTGCCACGTGCAAGGTAAATGCACTACCCACTGTGCTACCCCTCCAGCCCCATAGGAGAGGTTTTGGAGAAACTAAAAATTACATGAGGACCTGATAGCAGGACTGGAGCACACATGCAGTCTCAGGCTGAATTCCCTGTGCCATGGGGTCCCCAGCCTGCTGGAGGTGGCACCCAGGGACCATGCCTGAAGCAGCCAGAGGCCCTGGCTGTTCCCCTTACCTCTAAAAAGACTGATGCTGGGGCTGGAGTGATAGCACAGCGGGGAGGGTGTTTGCTTTGCATGTGGCTGACCGGGGTTCGATTCCCAGCATCCCATGTGGTCCCCTGAACATGGCCAGGGTTAATTCCTGAGTGCAGAGCCAGGAGTGACCCCTGAGCATCGCTGGGTGTGACCCAAAAAGAAAACAAAAAAAGACTGATGCTATGGTGACTTTTTTTTTGGGGGGGTGCAGTATAGAGGGGGTTAGATCTTGCTGGCAGTGCTCAGGGCTCCTGGGTCTGCTCAGGTTCTGTTCCTGGTGGTGCTCAGGGGACCATATGTGGTGCCGGGGATTGAACCGGGGCCAGCCACGGGCAACCCCTGTGCTATCCCTCTGCCCGTTTCTGTTTTTCATGTTGTGACTACACCCAGCAGTGCTGGTGGCATCGGGTCCCCAGGGATGTATGTGCCCAGCTTAGCTGGCCAGAGCACAGTGCCGGGGTAGAACTCTGGGCCTTGCATGGGACGGGCACGTGCTCTGCCTCCCCTCCCGGCGTTGGACTCCAGCGTGCAGGCAGATTACTTAACCATCCTGCTCATGCAAATGCCTGTGACTGCGGTTGCCTCCGAGCTATCCCAGGAGTTCAGGAAGATGCGGGTTTCACACCGAGCCTGGCACTGAAGGAGCTGCTGCTATTCTTGGGCCTCCTCGCTGGGGCTTTGCTGCTAGTCCTGCGGTTCCCTGGTAACCAGGGATGCCATCAGCCGGGGCTTTGAGAACAGTTCCTTTCGTGGTTTTTGCTTGCCACAAGAATCAAGTTCCGCTGCTCCTGTTGGAACATAGAGACAGGCAGGACAAGGCTAGCTGGCGTTTGCCTGTGCCAGACACCATGCAGAAGGAGCCCAAGGCCACGGGCCAAGTTAGCAAACCCAGGGGCTGGAGAGGCAGTAAGTGGGGCAGGCTCTCGCCTCGCACACACCTGGCCCAGGTTCCCTCCCTGGCATCTCATGTGGTCCCCTGAGCATTCAGTAGATCCCCAAACCAAGCTGTAATTGGCCTGGACCCCCGGCCAGAGCCCCGCCTCTTCCGTGGCTTTTCTTGGAGCTGCAGTGTTCTCTCTCCCAAGTTCCCACCTCCCGCCTGCCCTCAGGCTGTACTGCGGATGTGTGTACCCAGACCCTTCTGGAGTCGCCTGCACTCCAGCTTGGGGTGTCACTGCTGTTTGCTTTTGTTTTGCTTTTTGGGGACACACCAGCGATGCTTGGATTACTCCTGGCTGGCGCTAGTCAGGAATCACTCCTGGCATTGCTCAATCCCTATGGGATGCTGGGGTTCGAACCCGGGTCAGCCGCATGCTAGGCAAATGCCCTACCCACTGTGCTATCACTCCGGCCCCTATTGCTGCTGTTCAATAAGGGAGTAATGTCAGTCTCTTGCTGGCCCTGCCACCCGGTCTCGCCCTCCAAGTCCAGCCCCGCACTCCTCCTTGCACAGCTGAGGCCAGACAGCTCCTCCCATTTCCTAACTCTATGCCTTCAGTCTCCGCTCTTACTACCTACTCTCCCCACATCGCCTCACGACCTTTTTATCTGTTCAAATCACTTTTCGATTACTTTCAGAGTCTTCCTAATGCACAGAACCCCCCTACTTCCTGTGGGGTACCAGTATTCTAACAGCCTGTTTTCCTCAGGAAGAAACCAAAGAAAACTTAGAAATAAAAATGCAGGGGGCTAGAGCAATAGCACAGCGGGTAGGGCGTTTGCCTTGCACACGGCCAACTCGGGTTTGATTCCCAGCATCCCATATGGTCCCCTGAGCACCGCCAGGGGTGATTCCTGAGTACAGAGCCAGGAGTAACCCCTGAGCATCACCGGGTGTGACCCAAAGAGAAAAAAAAAAAAAGAAAAGAAATAAAAATGCATTGAGGGGCTGGAGCGAGAGCTCAGTGGGTAGGGCATTTTGCCTTGTACGCGGCCAACCAGAGTTTAATTCCCAGCATCCAGTAGGGTCCCCCGAGCACTGCCAGGAGTAATTCCATCGCTGGCTGTGACCCAAAAAGAAAAAAAAAAAACATTGTAATTAAGTACTTAATGGCTCCAATGGCAGCTTGCAAAAGCCTGGAGATGAAAAAGTACAGCGATTAAATTGCTCATCTTGGGGTGGGAGAGATAGTGAGATAGTACAGTGGGAAGGGCGTTCGCCTTGCATGTGGCTGATCTGGGTTGGATCCCCACTATCCTACATGGGCCCATAGTGTGGCCAGCTGTAACTCCTGAGTGCAGAGGCAGGAAAAAGGCCTGAGCCCAGCCAGAAGTGGCCCCCTAACAACAAGAACAACAACAAGACCCCCAGCTAACTTGCGTGTGGCTGACCCTGGTTAGGTCCCCTGACACAGCCAGGAGGGGACCCGGAGCACAGAGCTAGATGGAGCCTCCAGGTGCCACTGGGTGTGGCCCAGCCCCTAGCCCCCTCCACCCAAAATGACAGATTGCAGCCAACTGAGGAATTACCAAACTATAAAAATGCATTGGTGCTGGAGCAATAGTCCAGGGGGTAGGGTGTTTGCCTTGTATGCGGCCGACCCGGGTTTGATTCCCAGCATCCCATAGGGTCCCCCGAGCACTGCCAGGAGTGATTCCTGAGTGCAGAGCCAGGAGTCAGCCCTGAGCATCGCCTGGTGTGACCCACCCAAAGAAAAAGCCAAAAAAAAATAATAAAATGCATGTAAAGGTACAAAGTGGCAAAGTCCAAACAATGTGGCATGAAGTACACACCTGCTGACTCCTTGGGGTTCCTGTCTGAGGCTGAACACAAGCCTTGTCTGCTTTTCCACTTCCCGTTAGACTGTATTGACCTTGGTCGTCTCTTGGAGTCCAGGAGGGTACTCTCGAACCCGGGGCGACAGTATAGCATGGAGGACAATTGCCTTGCACGCAGCTGACCCAGGTTCCATCTGGCATCCCAGATGGTCCACCGAGCACCACCATGAGTGATTCTTGAGTGCAGAACTGGGAGTAACCCCTGAGCACCGCCGGGGATGGGCAAAAACAACAAGACAGCAGGAGGCACTCGCAAGTCCGTTCTTAGTTTCCTGGTGAAGGTAAAAGAAAAAAAGGCCTTCCCAGGATCCATGCACACCTGTGTTCATTGCTGCACCTAGTGCCATAGCCTCCCCAGCTGCGTCTGGGAACCCAGGGCCCATCCCAGAACACTCAGCCGGCAGAGCCAGGGCAGTGCTGGGGCCATGAGGGCACCCTGGCAGTGTTTGGGCATCTTAGGTTCTAGGGGTCAAACTCAAGGCTTGGCACATGCCAGACGTGCACTATAACCCTTTGGTCATGGGAACTGACTTTCTAGAACAGGGTCGGGAAAATTCCAGTCTGTGGGCTGCAGAAGGCCCATGAAATCATGTGGTGTGGCCCTGACACATGACAGGACAGACACATATGCCTGTGGCCTGTCTGTATGATGTATGACCTGCAAATGATATGAAAATGTCGAGGGGCCTTAGAGATTGCACAGGAGGGTCTTGCACACGGCCAATCTAGGCTCTATCCCTGGCATCCCATATGGTCCCTCAGCACTGCCAGGAATAATTCCTGAGCACAGAGCCAGGAGTAACCCCTGTGTATCCCCGGGTGTGACCCAAAAAAGCAAAAAAAAAAAAAGACACACGTCCTTTCCCCTTTCAAAACTCTTCCTGTACATAATGTACATCATAGTGACTATAACTGATACCAAAAAAAAAAAAAAGAGAAAGAGATTTTCTGTCAATTATATACACTTCTTCTTACAGATCACTGACCCTAACTTCATCATGTGACCACAACTAGCTTCTTTGTGAGACTAGAAAGTGTAGTGTAATCATACGTCCAGTTAAAAAAAATTTTTTTTCTTTTTGGGTCACACCCAGTGATGCACAGGGGTTACTCCTGGCTCTGCACTCAGGAATTACTCCTGGAGGTGCTCAGGGGACCATATGGGATGCTGGGAATCGAACCTGGTTCAGCCACGTGCAAGGCAAACGCCTTACCCGCTGTGCTATCACTCCAGCCCTATATCCAATTAAATGTTGAGACTCCTCTTTAAGTATGGAAAAGATTGTTAAGAGGCTTATAAGAGAGAAAAACCCTGTCAGGGAAAACATCTTTCTGCCACATTAAGTGATTCTGACATAACTAGTTTTCGGGGCTCTGGTGCATATTTGCCTTCCTCCAGTGATGGGAGAATGCTGTCTCATGAAGTTTGATTCCATCATTGAACAACACTTTCACTTTCTCGATTTTGGGTCACAACTGGCAATGTTCAGGGGTTACTCCTGGCTTTGCACTCAGGAATCACTCCTGAATGGAAATTCAAAATTGGGAGACCATATGAGATGCCGGGGATAGAATCCTGGTCAGCTACATGCAAGGCAAATGCCCTTCCCGCTGTGCTATTGCTCGGGCCCCAGCACTTTCATTCTTTGCTTATTTATCACCTTCTCCAACAGGCCTTCCCCGACCATCACCACCCATTAGCTTTCTTTTTTCCTGCATTTCCCGTAAGTGAGCTGGTGCTGTGTCAGCAGTCTCGAGGACCACGGGACTTGTCTGTTGAAGTCACACTGTGCACATGTGTTCTGTAGGTAGTTCTTGATTCAAATTAGAAGTATTACTTGATGGCTTTGCGGGGAAACTGAGTTTTAAATTATGAGTATTATTCGATTACTTTGAGGGGAAACTGAGTCAAAGAAGTTAAGTCATTGACATCTAGGACACATAACCAGACAGCAGCAGAGGGTCGTGAGTTCTCTAAGATGCCAGCATGGCGCCCTTTCATGGTGACTACTGCAGAACTGCAGGAACAGGAACAGGACACGAGGCCAGGAAGGGGACTCAACGCTCAGGCTGGAACAGAGAGCATTGAGAATACAGGGGAAGGGACTGGAGAGATAGCACAGCGGGTAGGGCGTTTGCCTTGCACGCAGCCGACCCAGGTTCGATTCCCAGCATCCCATATGGTCCCCCGAGCACCACCAGGAGTAATGCCTGTGCATAGCCGGGTGTGACCCAAAAAGAAAAAAAAAAGAATACAAGGGAAACAGCAAGGCCAGTAGCAGGCTGGGATCCTGTCAATCGAGGCATTCCTTTGTGCTTTTACAGCAGAAACCAGCAAATGAATGAATAATAGATCCTGAGGCACAGGTGTGGGTTACTGTGTTGAGTAGCATAAAGTAGCGTGTTGCCAGAGACGTTAAGGATGCTTGCCTCGGGCGCTGCTCACCGCCCGCCCCCCCCACCGGGACCACATACTGCCAGGGGTCCCTCCTGAGCCGGGCTGGGTGTGACCCAAACGTTGTAGCTTAACATCCTCCCCACCCCACCCACGCACTAAAAAGTTTGCCGAAGATCTAAGGTACAGGTAAGCTGGAAGGTCTGAGGTGCACCTTGCCTGGAGTCTGGACTCAGTGAAAGGAGTCTCAGAGCTGTGCTTGTTTGTAGCCACAGCGTGCACCTCCAACCCCGGCAGGCGGGAGGCCAGGCGGCCGGGAGCTGGCCGCAGCCCTGGCGCAGTGTCTGCAGAGGCTGGGCAGTAGGTGGCAGCAGAGTCCTGCTCCTGACGGGCGCCCGTGGCCCCGCCGCTTGCAGCACTACCCCACAGTGGCCACCAGGTGGCAGCAAGGCAAACGGGGAGCTTCTGACCTGCGTTTCCCTCCCCATAGCGGTCCTGGGCTTACCTCGTTTCCTGTGGGGCTTAGTTTCTCCATCTGTTTTCTTTTCCCTTTCTTTCCCTTTTTTGTCTGTGGACCGCACCTGGAGGTTCTCAGGGGAACCTCCCAGTTCTGCTCTCCCTGCTGTGCTCAGACAAGCATGGATCAGTCTGGGTGGCCACAGGGAAGACAAACACCTCGACCCTTAGCTGGTGCTTCCCCTGCAACGCCCAGTGTCCAGACCTTTACTGAAAGAAGACTGGATTTGTATAGCCTCCAAAGACCCTGGCTGCTCAAATGCCATCTGAAGAGAGACGTAGCCTCTAAAATTGCAAATAACCCTAAACCCTAAACCCTGGGTACTGTAAGACCACCAAGAAGTAAAGACTCAGAAGAAGTCAGAATCTATACGGATGTCCAAAGGAAATAGAATGCAAGTCATAAGACTGAGCCTAGGGGCTGGAGCGATAGCACAGTGGGTAGAGAGTTTGCCTTGCACGCGGCCAACCCGGGTTCGATTCCCAGCATCCCATATGGTCCCCTGAGCACCGCCAGGAGTAATTCCTGAGTGCAGAGCCAGGAGTAACCCCTGTGCATCACCGGGTATGACCCAAAAAGCAAAAAAAAAAAAAAAAAAAAAAGACTGCGCCTAATATGCCATGTTAAAAAAAAAAATTGGAGGCCAGAGTGATAGTACAGCAGGAGGTAGGGCTTCTGCCTTGCATGTGGCCAATCCGGGTTTGATCCCAGGCACCCCATAGGGTCTCCTTAGCACATCCAAGAGTGATTCCTGAGTACAGAGCCAGGAGTAAGCCCTGAGTACCACTGGGAATGGAGAACAAAAGGAAGAAAGAAAGAAAGAAAGAAAGAAAGAAAGAAAGAAAGAAAGAAAGAAAGAAAGAAAGAAAGAAAGAAAGAAAGAAAGAAAGAAAGAAAGAAAGAAAGAAAAAGAAAGAGAGAAAGAAAGAAAGAGAGAAAGAAAGAAAGAGAGAAAGAAAGAAAGAAAGAAAGAGAAAAAAGAAAAGAGAGAGAAAGAAAGAAAAGAGAACGGAAAGAAGGAAAGAAAAAGAAAGAGAAAGAGAGAAAGAAAGAAAAGAGAGAAAGAAGGAAGGAAAGAGAAAGAGAAAGAAAGAGAAAAAAGAAGAGAAAGAAAGGAAAGAAAGAAAGAAAAAGAAAGGAAGAGAAAAAGAAAGAAAGAAACAAAGAGAAAAAGAAAAGAGAGAAAGAAAGAAAAGAGAGAGAAAGGAAGGAAAGAAAGAAAGAAAAAGAAAGAGAAATAAAGAAAGAAAAGAGAGAGAGAAAGAAAGAAAAGAGAGAGAAAGAAGGAAGGAAAGAAGGAAAGAAAGAGAAAGAAAGAAAGAAAAAGAAAGAAAGAAAGAGAGAGAGAAAGAAAGAAAAGAGAGAGAAAGAAGGAAAGAAAGAGAAAGAAAGAAAGAGAAAGAAAGAAAAAGAAAGAAAGAGAGAGAAAGAAAGAGAAAGAATGAAAGAAAGAAAGAAAGAAAGAAAGAAAGAAAGAAAGAAAGAAAGAAAGAAAGAAAGAAAGAAAGAAAGAAAGGAAGGAAGGAAGGAAGGAAGGAAGGAAGGAAGGAAGGAAGGAAGAAGAAAAGAGAAAGGAAGGAAAGAGAGAAAGAAGGAAGGAAGGAAAGGAGAAAATGCAAACCCTCGGAGCAATGGGTCAGAGAGAGCATGTGTGCCTTCCATGGGCCAACACTAGCTCAATCCCTGGTTCAATCCCTGGCGTTACAAACAGTCCCCAGACACCGCCAGGACTGACCCCTGAGCACAGAGGCAGGAATAGGCTCCGTACACTACCAGATGTGGCCCGAAAACTGTCAGTGCCAGGGATTGAGGCAGGTCCTCAGGTACGTGAGGCCAGTGTTCTGGGACGAGCCACATCTCCGGCCCCGTGCAATTTCAAACTTTGGGTGGTTAGGGGCAAAGAGATGGCACAGTGGTTAAGGCACTTGCCTTGCTCGTGGCCAACCCTGATTCAACTCCCAACTCCAAATATGGTCCCCTGAGGGCTGGAGTGGTTGTACAGCGGGGAGGGCGTTTGCCTTGCACTCGGCCGACCAGGATTTGATCCCCCGCATCCCATATGGTCCCCTGAACACCATCAGAGGTAACTCATGAGTGCAGAGCCAGGAGAGTAACCCCTGAGCATCACCAGGGAGACCCAAAAAGCAAAATTTAAAAAAGAAAAGAAAAGAAATGAAAAAAGAAAACCCCAAACCAAACCCTGAGCACTGCCAGGAGTGAGCCCAGAGCACAGCGAGGCAGCTGGGTGTGGTTCCGTTACTCCCCCAAGCACCCCTCCCTCGTAGAACCCAACTTTTCTAGTAGCCATATTCCTGTATATAGTTAACTCCCCCTCCCCACCCAGCAGCTCAGGGGCTACAGTGCTCGGTGGACAGGGGATGGGGGGGTCACTCCCAGAGTAACTCAGGAGACTGTGATATCAGGGTTTGAACCAGGACCGATGGCCTGTTCTAGATTTTTAAACCATCTCCCTAGCCCCAGGTACACCTATATTTAATTTTTTTGAATTTATTCCGGTTTGTGGCCACATGTGATGCTTTCTGTCTGCTCTTGCCCTGTCCCCAGAGGTCGCTCCTGGCTGGCCTGGGAAAGTGCCTTCATCCCTCTCTGGCCCCTTAACCTAATATATCAAAAAATTATATACATATTATATCATCTATTATATATTGGTTTGGGGGCTACCCACAGTGCTTAGTGCTTACACCTGGCTCTGTGCTCAGGGATCACTCCTGGCAGGCTTGGGGACCATGTGGGATACCAGGGATAAAACTCGGGTGGGACTGGAGCAATAGCACAGCGGGTAGGGCATTTTCCTTGCATGCGGCCAAACCGGGTTCGATCCCCAGCATCCCATATAGTCCTCTGAGCACCGCCAGGGGTAATTCCTGAGTGCAGAGCCAGGAGTAACCCTTGTGCATAACCGGGTGTGACCCAAAAAAGACCCCAAACAAAAACAAAAGACAACAACAATAAAAACCTCGGGTGGGCTGTGTGCAAGGCAAGCACCCTGCCTGCTGTCCTATTGCTCCAGCCCACCACACACACCAAAAAGTGGGGGAAGGGCCACACCTAGTGATGTCAGGGGTTACTCCTGGCTCTTTGCTCAGGCTTCACTTCTGGCAGGCTCGGGTGGCCATATGGAATGCTGAGGACTGAATCTGGGTCAACAGCTTGCAAGGCAAGTGCCCTACCCGTTATCCTATCACTCCAGCCCAGGAAAAAAAAAAGTATTTTTTTTTATCACAGTATATAAGCCATATAAAAAATTACTCTCGAGGTATTTTGCGTTCCCTTGTGTAGAAAGTCTTTGCTGTCCTGAATATGATTTTTCTTGGACCGCCTTGTTACTTGAGCTCACCGCCTTTTGAGGACACTGGCTGTCCTAAGCAGAGGGCACAGACTTATAATTTTATTTTATTTTATTTTATTTTATTTGCTTTTTGGGTCACACCCGGCGATGCACAGGGGTCACTCCTGGCTCTACACTCTGGAATTACCCCTGGCGGTGCTCAGGGGACCATATGGGATGCTGAGAATCCAACCCGGGTTGGCAGCATGCAAGGCAAACGCCCTACCCTCTGTCCTATCGCTCCAGCCCCACAGACTTATAATTTTAATAACAAAGATTTGAGGTGACCACCTCTGGGTGTGGCCCCCAAACAAACAAACAAGTTTTCTTCTTTTTTTTTTTTTTTTTTTGCTTTTTGGTTCACACCCGGCGATGCACAGGGGTTACTCCTGGCTCATACACTCAGGAATCACTCCTGGAGGTGCTCAGGGACTATATGGGATGCTGGGGATTGAACCTGGGTCAGCCACGTGCAAGGCAAACACCCTACCCGCTGTGCTATCGCTCCAGCCCCTCAAGTTCTATTCTTGAGCAGAACAGAAGGCTGGTGAAAGGACCCAAGGCTGGAGTGAGGCCCCTTCCTCCCTTCTTTTTTTTTTTTTTTTTTTTTTTTTTGCTTTTTGGGTCATACCTGGCGATGCACAGGGGTTACTCCTGGTTCTACACTCAGGAATCACTCCTGGCGGTGCTCAGGGGACCATATGGGATGCTGGGATTCGAACCCAGGTTGGCCTCATGCAAGGCAAACGCCCTACCCGCTGGGCTATCGCTCCAGCCCCCTTTCCTCCCTTCTGTATCATTCATGGCGATGACACAGCTGCTGCCCCCCGCCCCACCACACACACACACACACACACACACACACACACACACACTTCCTCCCAGGTTGGCATCTCCTTTCCTCTCAGGCACTTCCCAGCCCAATTCCCAGACCCACCTGGGGCCTCCGCAGAGCTGGCCAGCTGACAGTCCCCTTCTCTCCTCAGGGGGCCCAGGGCGGCACCCTCTCCCCACCTTCCTTCGCCTTGCTGATCGCTTCTCCACACTTACCTGTCTCCTTCCTGAATTCCAGAGGTGCCCAGAGCAGTTTTAAACTCCTCGTCATGCAGCTTTAAACTCCGCTTGAAGGGCCCAGCAGGTAGGGCACTTACCTTGCATGTGATTGACCCGGGTTCGATCCCCAGCACCACCAGGAGTGATCCCTGAGTGCCCAGCCAGGAGTGAGACCTGAGCACCCTTTGGAGTGTGGCCCCCCCGAAGCAAACTAAACAAACAAGAAACAATAATCGTGTCTGTAACAAAATTGTGCCCTTTCACTCTTTTTTCAAGTTTCAGCCTGGTGCGTTGGGCCTGGTTCCTGGTGTCTGTAAGGGGGCGTGGCAGAGACCACCGGCCCCCAAGTCTGTTCTTGCCTTTTTACACCTCGCTCTCCTGCGAGGCACCCCACCCAGCCCTGCGACCCTCCAGGGTCTCTTCCTGCTCTCCCCGGCTCCCGTCCGTGCTGGGAGCCTCCACCCACTCACACACAGACCTGAGAACCTGAGCCCGTCCGCCCCTCCCCTGCTTCTGCAATGACCACCAGACGGCAGGGCCCGGCGTGCCCAGGGCTGTCTCTTCAGCAACAGCCCCGACACCTGCCCCTTGCCCGTGGGCTCAGGCCTGCTGTGCTCCTTTCTGTTCCTCCTGCTCCTGACAGCAGCCAGGCCCGTCCCGGGTCCCCACACGCAGGGGGCAGGGCTTGAGCACTGGCTTCTCTCCTCTCCAGGCAGACTCTCTCCTCCTCGCTCCCCTCCACGGCTGCACCAGCTGGCGGTGACCCCAGACATATACCAGCCCCTGACCCCTGAACATGACACCCCCTCCCCCAGAGCTGGCTCTCAGCCCTTGCCGGGCACCTCCAGATGCCCCCAGTCACCCGTGCTGGCAAATAACTGGGCCCCCGGACCTTGCTCAGACGCACCAGCAGAGGTCACGTGTCCAGAGACCCCACCTGCTGCCCCAGGACGCCTGGCCCCGAGAGATGAGCCGGGAGTTTCAGCTCCTGAATTGGTCTGTGGAGCATCTAATCTTTTTCTTTCT
Organism: Sorex araneus; assembly: GCF_027595985.1. Lineage (NCBI taxonomy): Eukaryota > Metazoa > Chordata > Mammalia > Eulipotyphla > Soricidae > Sorex > Sorex araneus. The sequence goes on along the minus strand of NC_073307.1, from coordinate 47,877,221 downwards.
TTCTGGGTCACACCCGGCGATGCTCAGGGGTCACTCCTGGCTCATGCACTCAGGAATTACTCCTGGTGGTGCTCGGGGGACCATATGGGATGCTGGGAATCGAACCTGGGTCGGCCGCATGCAAGGCAAACGCCCTACCTACTGTGCTACCGTTCCAGACTCTGTAGAGCGTCTAATCTTGGGTGAGGCAAACGCTCTCCTCACTCAGGTCCTTTATAAGACAGGAAGAAGAGCAACTGCGCTCTCTCTCTGTCTCTCTCTCCCTCCCTCCCTCCTTTTCCCTCTCTCTTTTTTCTCTCTCTCCCCTTCTCCCTATCTCTTTCTCTCTTCCTCTTTCTCTCCCTCTCTCCCTTCCCCTCTTCCCTCTTCTCCCCCTCTCTCTCCCCCCTCTTTCCCCTTCTCTCTCTCTCTCTCTGTTCCTTGGGTCACACCCAGTAGTGCTCAGGGCTTACTCCTGGTTCTGTGCTCAAGGATCGCCTCTGGGGGCCTTGGGGAAACCATTTGTGGTGCTAGAGATCAAACCCCAGTTGGCCACGTACAAGGCAAGCACCTGGCCTGCTGTGCTATATTTCCGGCCTAGTCAGCTTTTAAAGTAATGATATCAGGGATCAAACTCCGGCTTTCCCAGGTGCGGGCAGGTGCTCTCCTGCTAGACTATCTCCCAGCTGCAGTAGCAGCAAGCCCAGTTCTTGTAGAGTAGGAACACGAGCGGTGCACAATTGCCTTTAATTTTTTTCCAAGCCATGTATTATGAAAAATTCCAAACATACAGAAAAGTGCATCATTTATATAACTACTACCTAGATTCAACTCTTGTCAGTCTTGTCTTTCCTTCTACCATCTCTCCATCTATAATCATTTTTTTCTGAACCATTTGGAAGTAGGTTATAAACATCATGTCATATCACCTCAAAGTACCTCACTCAGCCTTCAGCTCCTAAAAAGAAAACTATTCTCCTAACAGGCTAAAATTACATTATCATGCCTAAGAAAAGCAATAATAATTCCTAAAAATCATCTAAATTTATCCAGTTTCTCAAAAATATCTCTCACCATTCTTTTCCAAGCAGAACCTTCTCAAGACTTATAAGTTGCACTGGAATATTATGTTTCTTTCGTTTTTAAATTTCCCCCCCTCTTATTGATTTTTTATCAGTTTCATAATATTCTGTCATTTTAGGGAGGCTTATCCCCTCAACTGTGGAAAGAATTCCCCACTTCCACCGCAAAACTTTGAGAAACTTCTCACCACCAAAAAACATCTCTCTCCACCGCCCCCCGCCCCCACCTTTCCATCTGGTTATCTCCAGCTTTCACTGAGTCTAGGAGTTAGGTCAGGTTTTGTGGGGCGGGGTGCGTGGGGTGTTGGTGCGGGATCACGCACAGGGGTGCTCAAGGGGCTTCTCTTGACTTAGTCCTGGTTCTCCCTGCGGTTTGGGGAAGCCCCTGCGTGAAAGCCATGTCCTCAGCCCTTTGACCATCAACCTGGCCCTTAGGTGGAGTTTGATCTGGTAAAATAAAGAACTGTCTTCCCTCACAGCCACCCCCCTCCCACCCCCCCACCCCCCCACCCCCCACAGCCCGTTTTTCCTCCTCCATGACACTGATTCTCTGAAAGTCTAGCCTTGGTGTCTTTGGGTTTGTTTGGCTGCTTCTTCAGCATTTATGTAGGTATGTAAGTGTATATGGATGTTTGGGGGCCACATCTGGTGATGCCCAGGGGTTACTCCTGGCTCTGCACTCAGGAATTACTCCTGGAGGTAATTGGACCATAGGGGATGCTGGGGGTCAAACCCTGGTCATCTGCATGCCAGGCAAGTGCCCTACCCACTGTACTATCACGCTCATCACTTATTTAACATGTTTTTTCTATCCCTTGTGTTATTCTTTTTGTGTGTTATTCTTTTTTGTGTGTGTATCTTTTGGGGCCACATATGGTGATGCTCAGGGGTTACTCCTGACTCTGAACTCAGCAATTACTCCTGGGGGTACTCAGGGGACCATATGGGATACCAGGGGTCAAACCCAGGTCAGCTGCATGCAAGGTAGATGCCCTCCAAGCTGTACAGCAGCTCCAGCTGCCAGCCCTGTGATAATCTTTTTTTTTTTTTGGGGGGGGGTCACACCTGGCCATAAACAGAGGTTACTCCTGGCTCATGCACTCAGGAATTACTCCTGGTGGTGCTCAGGGGACCATATAGGATGCTGGGAATTGAACCTGGGTTGGCCGAATGCAAGGCAAATGCCCTACCTGCTGTGCTATCGAGCCAGCCTTCTGTGACATTCTCTTAATGAGAATTTTAGTCTAAAGGAAGGTTCGTGGGGCTGGAGCAATAGCACAGCGGGTAGGGCGTTTGCCTTGCACTCGATTGACCAGGGTTTGATTCCCAGCATCCCATATGGTCCCCTGAGCACCGCCAGGAGTAATTCCTGAGCGCGGAGCCAGGAGTAACCCCTGTGCATCGCCGGGTGTGACCCAAAAAAGCAAAATAAATAAATAAATAAATAAATAAAGGAAGGTTCGTGTCAATGATTTTTGGTTTTTTTTGAGGGGGATCATACCCAACAGTGCTCAGGGGATACTCCTGGTTCAGTGCTCAGGGGTCAGTCCTGGCAGTGCAAGGGAACCAAGGGGTGCCAGGGAAAAACCCTGCATCTCCTGCCTTCAAGGCTTGCATGCCAGCCTGTGAGCGCTCTCTTCAGCCCTCATTCTGCTTTCTTTTACATTAATTAGCTTGAATCCTTCAATAAGAAGAGTTTTACTTCATCTACTGGGACTGAACTATAAACAGGTGAATTATTTTGATACCGGGATGATCCCACATCAGGCTGGTAAGAACCCCTGTAAATTGGCTCGAGTTGTTTTGACAAGACTTAGTGAATTTTCTTCTGTATTTGAGGTTTGATGATTGGCATTTTAAATATCTTGCATCAAATCTTATCTCCCAAATAGCGACTTCCTTGTTTTCATGTCCTGGTTGCTATTAAACCCTGATTTTATTTTCTTTTATTATTAAACCAGAGAGATAGTACAGAGGGTTGGGCTCTTGCCTTGTATGCAGCCAACTCAGGTTTAAATCCCGCAGCACATATGGTGGAGAGCCAGGAGTGACCCTGAGCGTCCCCAAAACAGAGAGACAGAGAGACAGAGAGAGAGAGAGAGAGAGAGAGAGAGAGAGAGAGAGAGAGAGAGAGAGAGAGAGAGAGAGAGAGAGAAACACAACCAAATGAGAATAACCCCAACACAAAATCCGCTGTCTTGCCTCTGAAGTTGCTTTGGTGGCTCAGGAGAGCCCAGGACCATTTTGTGAGTTCAGTGAATGATGTTTCTTGCCGCTGAAGTTTGTCTCACCCCTGCATGGTGCTCATTGCCATGGATACTTGATATGATTAATGACTCAATTGTCAAGACAAGGTAAAAGCGAGGTCAAGTTAATTGCACTAATTGTTTCTTTTTTTTTTTTCTTCTCCTTCTTAAAAATAGGACCTAACTCGGCCTCACG